>NW_024474309.1:4640-13000 GCF_017654505.1 Polyodon spathula
GACTGCTAGGAGACAGAGAGAGAGCGATATTGCCAGCCTGTGTATATGAAGAGCGTGTGAGGAACCGGGGAGTACCGTTTACTTAGCGACCGGGGGGTTTGTTATTTTGGAGGCGTGGTCCTGCCCAAACAGGGACTCGGGACTTTCGTGAGTTCTGTTCATAAATAAATTACTGTCCCTTAGCCCTGAATCCCTTGTCTCCAGTGTCCTGTGTCCTGTAGAGAGCTCGGGTCGTCACAATACAAAACGTAGATCTAAAAGAAATAGTCCCCCAAAACAGAAAGCATGCATGAAGCAAACCTCTTTCTATGCATGGAAGTTTGCAATGTTGCATTTGCATGATAATCGTGCCCTGGCTGTCATGGTTTTACTCGTCGTCCCCTAAGCTTCCCTGTGCTTTCAGTGCTTTCATTTACGCACATTTTAGGAAGGAAGTGCACTCCACACCGTAGGCTACGCAGGTAAATATTTTGTTGTCTATACACTCCACCCGGGGTCTCCACTCTGGTCCTGGATGAATTCAATATGATATATGATACGATATTTGTGTTTAAAACAATAAAGAAATCCCTGAACCAGAACGATGTTCACTGCTGTTGATTGTAAATGTAATACGTGGCTGTGAATACAGCTTCCTCGTTCATCCGCGTAAAAGCGCATTAGCGCGATTTGTATTGGGAGCCGGGAGCCGGGAGCCGGGAGCCGGAGATGTCAGGACTGCCCAGTCAGACAACACCTGAAAAACTCAACTCTCCCCTTCTGGACAGTACAGCACTCTGCCTTTAATGCACTGATCTGCTCCCTATTCTACTGTATGTAATCCTGCACTGAACCCAGTCTGTAGTATCTTGTATTTCACCTGCACTCGTATCTAACCCTGGTGTAACTCTCAACACTGTTATCTGCTCTTGATCTGCCCCGATATCAAATCGCTCTGTGTTTTGTATTTGCTCTTATTAGGACTGAAGTCACTGTATTTTGCATCTTGCTCTTAATTGCGCTGTAATTCTTGATATGTGTTTTTGTACACAACTGTAAGTCTCCCTTGGGTAAGGGCGTCTGCTAATAATAATAATAATAATAATAATAATAATAATAATAATAATAATAATAATAATAATAATAATAATAATGCAGCTGGTTTGTTTAGATTGTAGTTGCTAAGCCCGTTGCTAAGCAAACACATCCCCTAACCTGGTAACACTGGCGCTGCTGCTCAGAGTGTATTTGCAAAACTGTAATTCACAAGTGAAACTGTAATAACTCAAACTCACATTAAAATACCCCCTACAGTTAATTCATTGCTGGCAGCTTTGCAGGCAACACAGGGATCGGGAAGGGTCCTTTACGTGGAATTTAAAATAAAACACATTCAAATATAAAACAAACCAAAACTAAAAAGAATTTATTGGCAATGCTATTTAATAATATTTATTTTTTTTGTTAAGTAACTCAAAGCCCGCAAACGTTTAGAGAGGCAGCCTGCAGAATCTACGCCATCGCCAGGCAGGCGGAAAATAACAAAACCGACGCAACAAAATAACAAACACAAAGCGCCGCCTAAATCAACAAGAAACGAGGAGACATCCAGAGTGAGAGCGAAACCTCCACATTATAATGAGAATCGCGCATTAGCATGCGAAATGACTGCACTCTGAAACGAGCCATCGGAACAAGACTCCCAGAGCCGGGATGCAGCCGAGTTACGGGAGTGGAAATGATTTTCATACATCGCGGGCAGCCCACTGAATTCACAACAACCTACGAAAAGTCACTGATACACAGAACCCGCTGAGAACAGCTCGGGATACAGAACCAGCATCTGAAGTCTGACCATTTATTTTATAATTATTATTATTTTCTTTTTGAAATCACGATCGCACCCTATGCAACAGGTAGAGCCTTTCAAACAGCAGTGAAATACCCGTGCTGTCTGCGAGCCGTGTTGCTGGCAGGGGTTCGAGGGGTTCGTTTGTTTTATGCGTTGCAGCAGTAATTTGTATTTGCAATAGTGTATTTGTATAATCACTAGTCCGTACAGGAGTCTCCACGGGGAGCTAACAGAAATGCCACGCAACGCATTGCGGGTGATCTCAAGCAGGGAGGAAAGCGAAGCTCGCAGGGAAGAAGCGAATTGTGAAATTTCTCATGTCCTGGTCTCGGTACTATACAGAAATGTGTTTCTTTTTGAACACTGAGCTCTTATTGTTGCAGGACTGTGAAATACACCCTCCTGTCCTCCGAAGAGGGAGTTCACTACCACACAGGCACCAATCTCCTGAAATCAAACAGTAACTCCACTGCATGGACCAAGTCAACCACCAGGGGGCGCCAAGACCCGCGCCAGCAGCCAGGGCAGTTTGCAAGCCAGGTTAAATGTGACATCACAGCCAGGCTCCAGCAGGGTTCAATAATGTGACATCACAGCCAGGCTCCAGCAGGGTTCAATAATGTGACATCACAGCCAGGCTCCAGCAGGGTTCAATACAGTGACATCACAGCCAGGCTCCAGCAGGGTTCAATAATGTGACATCACAGCCAGGCTCCAGCAGGGTTCAATAATGTGACATCACAGCCAGGCTCCAGCAGGGTTCAATAATGTGACATCACAGCCAGGCTCCAGCAGGGTTCAATAATGTGACATCACAGCCAGGCTCCAGCAGGGTTCAATAATGTGACATCACAGCCAGGCTCCAGCAGGGTTCAATAATGTGACATCACAGCCAGGCTCCAGCAGGGTTCAATAATGTGACATCACAGCCAGGCTCCAGCAGGGTTCAATAATGTGACATCACAGCCAGGCTCCAGCAGGGTTCAATAATGTGACATCACAGCCAGGCTCCAGCAGGGTTCAATAATGTGACATCACAGCCAGGCTCCAGCAGGGTTCAATAATGTGACATCACAGCCAGGCTCCAGCAGGGTTCAATAATGTGACATCACAGCCAGGCTCCAGCAGGGTTCAATAATGTGACATCACAGCCAGGCTCCAGCAGGGTTCAATAATGTGACATCACAGCCAGGCTCCAGCAGGGTTCAATAATGTGACATCACAGCCAGGCTCCAGCAGGGGTGACATCACAGCCAGGCTCCAGCAGGGTTCAATAATGTGACATCACAGCCAGGCTCCAGCAGGGTTCAATAATGTGACATCACAGCCAGGCTCCAGCAGGGTTCAATAATGTGACATCACAGCCAGGCTCCAGCAGGGTTCAATACAGTGACATCACAGCCAGGCTCCAGCAGGGTTCAATACAGTGACATCACAGCCAGGCTCCAGCAGGGTTCAATACAGTGACATCACAGCCAGGCTCCAGCAGGGTTCAATAATGTGACATCACAGCCAGGCTCCAGCAGGGTTCAATAATGTGACATCACAGCCAGGCTCCAGCAGGGTTCAATAATGTGACATCACAGCCAGGCTCCAGCAGGGTTCAATACAGTGACATCACAGCCAGGCTCCAGCAGGGTTCAATACAGTGACATCACAGCCAGGCTCCAGCAGGGTTCAATAATGTGACATCACAGCCAGGCTCCAGCAGTGACAGAAGAAGCAGGAGCAGACTCAGCGAGCAAGCTGGACCCACAGAGGAGCAGAGCCCTGTCTAGAGCAGGAGAGAGAGAAAGAGAGACACCAATACAATACAAATGTGTTCTTATATAGCGCCCTTCATGCCTGGGCATCCCAGAGCGCTGTACAAATTTAGAAACAAAACTCACATCAAATACAAATCCAACAGCAGAGAATCACATAGAAGCACATTTAAAAAGAAAAGTTTTCAATGCAACTTTAAAAGAATCCAGAGTTTCAGCCTTTGTGATGTTAACTGGGAGGGAGTTCCAACCTGGGGGGCACAGCGACTCTGAATCCAGCTGACTGAAGACGATATCGAGGCACCACCAGTAAATCTGCTCTCAGATCTCAGGGAGTGACTGGATACATCTGTACCGAGAAGCTCCTGAAGGTAGGAGGGTCCTGACCCATGAAGGACTTTATAAATTATCATTGCTATCTTAAAACCAATCAGACATTTCACAGGTAACCAATGCAACGACCTCAGCACAGGGGTGATGGGGTCCCACATTGGAGTGCGGGTCAGTAGCCTAGCAACAGCATTCTGAGCAAGATGAACCCTATTAAAGTGTTATCAGGCATACCAGCAAATAAAGAGCTGCAGTAATCAAGGAGAGAATTTAGAAAGGCTTGAAACAGCATCTGTGCAGCTTTCCTGCTCACACGATTCACAAGGTTTGCAATATTTATCAAGTGATAAAAAGCAGTTCGAGTCACAGATTTAAGATAGAAGTCAAATGAAAGCTCAGAATAACACCCAGATTTCTAACACATGGGGACAATATTGTATTGCATTGTATGTATTATTGTATTGTATTGTATTGTATTGTATTGTACTGTATTGTACTGTATTGTATTGTACTGTATTGTACTGTATTGTATTGTATTGTATTGTATTGTACTGTACTGTACTGTACTGTACTGTACTGTATTGTACTGTACTGTACTGTACTGTATTGTATTGTACTGTATTGTATTGTACTGTACTGTATTTGTACTGTACTGTATTGTATTGTATTGTACTGTATTGTATTGTACTGTATTGTACTGTACTGTACTGTACTGTACTGTATTGTACTGTATTGTACTGTATTGTATTGTACTGTATTGTATTGTACTGTATTGTATTGTATTGTATTGTATTGTATTGTACTGTATTGTATTGTACTGTACTGTATTGTACTGTACTGTACTGTACTGTATTGTACTGTATTGTATTGTATTGTATTGTACTGTATTGTATTGTACTGTACTGTATTGTATTGTATTGTACTGTACTGTACTGTACTGTACTGTACTGTACTGTGTTGTACTGTATTGTATTGTATTGTATTGTACTGTATTGTACTGTATTGTATTGTATTGTATTGTATTGTATTGTATTGTATTGTATTGTATTGTATTGTATTGTATTGTATTGTATTGTATTGTATTGTATTGTATTGTATTGTATTGTACTGTACTGTATTGTATTGTATTGTACTGTATTGTACTGTATTGTATTGTATTGTATTGTACTGTACTGTATTGTATTGTATTGTACTGTACTGTACTGTATTGTACTGTACTGTATTGTATTGTATTGTTGTATTGTATTGTATTGTATTGTATTGTATTGTATTGTACTGTATTGTATTGTATTGTACTGTATTGCATTGTATTGTATTGTATTGTATTGTATTGTATTGTACTGTATTGTACTGTATTGTATTGTACTGTATTGTATTGTACTGTATTGTACTGTATTGTATTGTATTGTACTGTATTGTACTGTATTGTACTGTATTGTACTGTATTGAACAGCACCATTGAAACCAGTGATAGTTGGTGTATATTTTCTGATCATCATGTTACAGTATTAGTAGTGGCCAGCAATAAACTGACACACAATTCATCAAATGCATGTATCAGGGCGTTTGTATCAATTGCAATGTTCCAAGAAAAAAACAAAACAACAATCAATTTCAACATACCAATGAAAACCACAAGATGGCAGGAGACAACATGTCAGCAGCACCTTCGTTGCGCCCCAGTTAACATGTTGAACTCTGACCGAGCCTCCCGAGGGGTTCCTGCGATTGTTCTCTGCTTCGTAATTTTAAAAGCATAGATCTGAATCTATGAATCTTAATCTGTGTGTTGTTTTTAATTATCATTATTGAGAAATATCATTTTTGAACTGAACATCTTGTATTAGATTAAGGGTTACGAATGAGAGAGATCTTGTATTAGATTAAGGGTTACGAATGAGAGAGATCTTGTATTAGATTAAGGGTTACGAATGAGAGAGATCTTGTATCAGATTAAGGGTGATGAATGAGAGAGATCTTGTATCAGATTAAGGGTTACGAATGAGAGAGATCTTGTATCAGATTAAGGGTGATGAATGAGAGAGATCTTTTATTAGATTAAGGGTTACGAATGGGAGAGATCTTGTATTAGATTAAGGGTTACGAATGGGAGAGATCTTGTATTAGATTAAGGGTTATGAATGAGAGAGATCTTGTATCAGATTAAGGGTAATGAATGAGAGAGATCTTGTATTAGATTAAGGGTTATGAATGGGAGAGATCTTGTATCAGATTAAGGGTTGTTAACGATACATGACTTATGATCACACAATATACATGACATAACATGAAATGTACATCCTATAAATTTGTACACTAACAGATAAAACGGATGACATAACATAACATAACCCTAAGCTTACCCCCTGTACTAACATAAAATGCATACTTGTTTGTAGGGGAAGACAACCTCTTTCATGACATGATAGCTCCTGATCTGAAACTAACATCGTAACATGGACATGTATTTACATCACTAACATAAGATACTTTTGAACAGACAAACCCTACAATACAAAATAACATAACATGTAACTTAGTATTACACACATGTCATGAACTGTAAAGTATGACATAACACCAAGTTAAATGACATAGAACAACACGTACTTTAGTTACATGACTGTACTGAACATTACTGCAGTGCAGAATGAGCAGAGATCCATATTAGATTAACATCATTAAACATAACATGTACCATGACTCCTTATTGTATCATCTGAGTGTAACATATATCGAGTATGTACTCAGTAGAGTACTAGATTAAGTATATTCATAACATATAGTTACATATGAAGTTAACATGACAACAATTACTTGTACAATGACATAACTATGCTATTTAACATGACATCTGCATGCGTACATAACATGCCTAACATGTCACTTGACATAAGTCACATGACCTCTTGACATGCATGACAGCCCCATACATGATCTACATGACATGCACGTAGTGTGACATACATGACATAACGTAACAATGCATAACAGGACATAACATAACCATTGGTCATAACTAACATTACATGACTGGATAATGACATGTACATAACATGTTGTATAACGTAACTGACATACATGTACATGTACATAAAATACCATGCTCTGTACTGTTGGGTACCATGTATTGTACTGTAACATGACATGTACTGTATGACATAACATGTGTATTGTATTGTGTTGTATTGTATTGTATTGTATTGTATTGTATTGTACTGTATTGTATTGTACTGTATTGTATTGTATTGTACTGTATTGTATTGTACTGTATTGTACTGTATTGTACTGTATTGTATCTGTATTGTATTGTATTGTATTGTATTGTATTGTATTGTGTTGTATTGTATTGTGTTGTATTGTATTGTACTGTATTGTACTGTGTTGTATTGTACTGTACTGTACTGTACTGTGAGAGAGATCTTGTGTTAGATTAAGGGTTATGAATGGGAGAGATCTTGTGTTGATTAAGGGTTGACTGAATGGGAGAGATCTTGTGTTAGATTAAGGGTTATGAATGGGAGAGATCTTGTGTTAGATTAAGGGTTATGAATGAGAGTATCTTGTATCAGATGTATTAGGGTTGTACTGAATGGGAGATCTTGTGTTAGATTAAGGGTTACGAATGGGAGAGATCTTGTGTTAGATTAAGGGTTACGAATGAGAGAGATCTTGTGTACAGATTAAGGGTTATGAATGAGAGAGATCTTGTAGATTAGATTAAGGGTTATGAATGAGAGAGATCTTGTATTAGATTAAGGGTTATGAATGAGAGAGATCTTGTATTAGATTAAGGTCTATACCAATGGGAGAATCTCTACTTGGTAAGCTATTACGCCTATCTAGGAGCGCATGGTATCTAACCGTTACATGAAGCTTACCCTCATGATTAAAGCTAAGTGTTACTGACATGGCTAGAGATCTTGTGTAATTAATAGATAATGAGATAACTTTGTACCTAGGCTTAAGGGTTACGATGACATCAGATAGTTAAGTAGAGATCTTGTATTAGATTAAGGGTAATGAATGGGAGAGATCTTGTATCAGATTAAGGGTTATGAATGAGAGAGATCTTGTATCAGATTAAGGGTTATGAATGAGAGAGATCTTGTATTAGATTAAGGGTTACGAATGAGAGAGATCTTGTGTTAGATTAAGGGTTATGAATGAGAGAGATCTTGTATTAGATTAAGGGTTATGAATGGGAGAGATCTTGTATTAGATTAAGGGTTATGAATGGGAGAGATCTTGTATTAGATTAAGGGTTATGAATGAGAGAGATCTTGTGTTAGATTAAGGGTTATGAATGAGAGAGATCTTGTATCAGATTAAGGGTTATGAATGGGAGAGATCTTGTATCAGATTAAGGGTTATGAATGGGAGAGATCTTGTATCAGATTAAGGGTTATGAATGGGAGAGATCTTGTATTAGATTA
>NW_024474310.1:0-8000 GCF_017654505.1 Polyodon spathula
AGGGTTATGAATGGGAGAGATCTTGTATCAGATTAAGGGTTATGAATGGGAGAGATCTTGTGTTAGATTAAGGGTTATGAATGAGAGAGATCTTGTATCAGATTAAGGGTTACGAATGGGAGAGATCTTGTATCAGATTAAGGGTTACGAATGGGAGAGATCTTGTGTTAGATTAAGGGTTATGAATGGGAGAGATCTTGTATCAGATTAAGGGTTACGAATGGGAGAGATCTTGTATTAGATTAAGGGTTACGAATGAGAGAGATCTTGTATTAGATTAAGGGTTACGAATGGGAGAGATCTTGTATCAGATTAAGGGTTACGAATGAGAGAGATCTTGTGTTAGATTAAGGGTTACGAATGGGAGAGATCTTGTGTTAGATTAAGGGTTATGAATGGGAGAGATCTTGTATTAGATTAAGGGTTACGAATGGGAGAGATCTTGTATTAGATTAAGGGTTACGAATGGGAGAGATCTTGTATTAGATTAAGGGTTACGAATGGGAGAGATCTTGTATCAGATTAAGGGTTACGAATGGGAGAGATCTTGTATCAGATTAAGGGTTACGAATGGGAGAGATCTTGTGTTAGATTAAGGGTTACGAATGGGAGAGATCTTGTATCAGATTAAGGGTTACGAATGGGAGAGATCTTGTGTTAGATTAAGGGTAATGAATGAGAGAGATCTTGTATCAGATTAAGGGTTATGAATGGGAGAGATCTTGTATTAGATTAAGGGTTATGAATGGGAGAGATCTTGTATCAGATTAAGGGTTACGAATGGGAGAGATCTTGTATCAGATTAAGGGTTACGAATGGGAGAGATCTTGTGTTAGATTAAGGGCAGTGCTTAGTTTGTGCCGGGGCTTGCATGGTTGAATGGTTTTTGTAATGTACCAGTGGATTCTGTTGCATGCACATATGAACAGGAGATTAACAGCATGCTTGCAGTCTCTGCTGCTCTGCTTTTAATTGCTCAATTATAAAACCAATGACATGCTAGAAGTGAGAGGCCAGTGCCAGCATTAATGTTATCCAATGCACTCGAACACTGATGCATGCAGCGAGCTGTACACAGGGGCTGTTGTATCATCCAGTGTACTTGAACACTACTGCATGCAGGGAGCTGTGCACAGGGGCTGTTGTATCATCCAGTGTACTCGAACACTACTGCATGCAGGGAGCTGTGCACAGGGGCTGTTGTATCATCCAGTGTACTCGAACACTACTGCATGCAGGGAGCTGTGCACAGGGGCTGTTGTATCATCCAGTGTACTCGAACACTACTGCATGCAGGGAGCTGTGCACAGGGGCTGTTGTATCGTCCAATGTACTCGAACACTACTGCATGCAGGGAGCTGTGCACAGGGGCTGTTGTATCATCCAGTGTACTCGAACACTACTGCATGCAGGGAGCTGTGCACAGGGGCTGTTGTATCATCCAGTGTACTCGAACACTACTGCATGCAGGGAGCTGTGCACAGGGGCTGTTGTAGCATCCAGTGTACTCAAACACTACTGCACGCAGGGAGCTGTGCACAGGGGCTATTGTATCATCCAGTGTACTTGAACACTACTGCATGCAGGGAGCTGTGCACAGGGGCTGTTGTATCATCCAGTGTACTCGAACACTACTGCATGCAGGGAGCTGTACACAGGGGCTATTGTATCATCCAGTGTACTCGAACACTACTGCATGCAGGGAGCTGTGCACAGGGGCTGTTGTATCATCCAGTGTACTCGAACACTACTGCATGCAGGGAGCTGTGCACAGGGGCTGTTGTAGCATCCAGTGTACTCGAACACTACTGCATGCAGGGAGCTGTGCACAGGGGCTGTTGTAGCATCCAGTGTACTCGAACACTACTGCATGCAGGGAGCTGTGCACAGGGGCTGTTGTATCATCCAGTGTACTCGAACACTACTGCATGCAGGGAGCTGTGCACAGGGGCTGTTGTATCATCCAGTGTACTTGAACACTACTGCATGCAGGGAGCTGTGCACAGGGGCTGTTGTATCATCCAGTGTACTCGAACACTACTGCATGCAGGGAGCTGTGCACAGGGGCTGTTGTAGCATCCAGTGTACTCGAACACTACTGCACGCAGGGAGCTGTGCACAGGGGCTGTTGTATCGTCCAGTGTACTCGAACACTACTGCATGCAGGGAGCTGTGCACAGGGGCTGTTGTAGCAGAGTTTGTACTTGGTCCCTGATTAGTCTCCAGTAAATCATCTACAGTATGAACGAGAATTGCAAGAATGCATGCATTTTTCATATACTTAATATTCCAAAGACTGAACAGATTTTGGATAAACATTATTATTATTATTATTATTATTATTATTATTATTATTATTATTAATTCAACCCTATTAAATATCATTGGTATAAATGTGACTGCAGATTTATAGAGGCCGTGTGTTTTCACAGTGTATCTTGAATCTCTTTAGAGTGTAGTTTGAGTATCAGAAGGGGTTTCATAGACTGAGAGGTTTCTACCACTGGGATACACGGTCTGCTTCACGTCAAACTCCACAGCAGCACTAAACCCCTTCTGGAAGACCTCGTTTGGATAAACATCATGTTCACATGAAAAGGTTTGCAATTTCATATTGTGTGCATAAATACCTTTTAAGAAAAACACTCCAAACCTGCCTGTTCACATTATTCTTATTTATTTACAATATTCAACATGGAAAAGCAGCACTGAAATGAAGCATCTCGTTTACAAGGGTATCCAGGGCTCTCCTTCACACAGTGTTACAGGACCTGATCCCACACCATCCACTGAAATGAAGCATCTCGTTTACAAGGGTATCCAGGACGCTCCTTCACACAGTGTTACAGGACCTGATCACACACCATCCACTGAAATGAAGCATCTCGTTTACAAGGGTATCCAGGGCTCTCCTTCACACAGTGTTACAGGACCTGATCCCACACCATCCACTGAAATGAAGCATCTCGTTTACAAGGGTATCCAGGGCGCTCCTTCACACAGTGTTACAGGACCTGATCCCACACCATCCACTGAAATGAAGCATCTCGTTTACAAGGGTATCCAGGACGCTCCTTCACACAGTGTTACAGGACCTGATCCCACACCATCCACTGAAATGAAGCATCTCGTTTACAAGGGTATCCAGGACGCTCCTTCACACAGTGTTACAGGACCTGATCACACACCATCCACTGAAATGAAGCATCTCGTTTACAAGGGTATCCAGGACGCTCCTTCACACAGTGTTACAGGACCTGATCCCACACCATCCACTGAAATGAAGCATCTCGTTTACAAGGGTATCCAGGACGCTCCTTCACACAGTGTTACAGGACCTGATCCCACACCATCCACTGAAATGAAGCATCTCGTTTACAAGGGTATCCAGGACGCTCCTTCACACAGTGTTACAGGACCTGATCCCACACCATCCACTGAAATGAAGCATCTCGTTTACAAGGGTATCCAGGACGCTCCTTCACACAGTGTTACAGGACCTGATCCCACACCATCCACTGAAATGAAGCATCTCGTTTACAAGGGTATCCAGGACGCTCCTTCACACAGTGTTACAGGACCTGATCCCACACCATCCACTGAAATGAAGCATCTCGTTTACAAGGGTATCCAGGACGCTCCTTCACACAGTGTTACAGGACCTGATCCCACACCATCCACTGAAATGAAGCATCTCGTTTACAAGGGTATCCAGGACGCTCCTTCACACAGTGTTACAGGACCTGATCCCACACCATCCACTGAAATGAAGCATCTCGTTTACAAGGGTATCCAGGACGCTCCTTCACACAGTGTTACAGGACCTGATCCCACACCATCCACTGAAATGAAGCATCTCGTTTACAAGGGTATCCAGGACGCTCCTTCACACAGTGTTACAGGACCTGATCACACACCATCCACTGAAATGAAGCATCTCGTTTACAAGGGTATCCAGGGCGCTCCTTCACACAGTGTTACAGGACCTGATCCCACACCATCCACTGAAATGAAGCATCTCGTTTACAAGGGTATCCAGGACGCTCCTTCACACAGTGTTACAGGACCTGATCCCACACCATCCACTGAAATGAAGCATCTCGTTTACAAGGGTATCCAGGACGCTCCTTCACACAGTGTTACAGGACCTGATCCCACACCATCCACTGAAATGAAGCATCTCGTTTACAAGGGTATCTATAGCTGCAGCTTTCAAATGGGCTTTAATCACAGGCATGAATACATGAGGTCTGGAGGCATTCCAAGCCAAGCCTGCCCTGTGTCTGAATGAGAGCGTGCCTAGGAAAAGCATTGTTATATAAAACAGTAAGTGCTGATTGAGAGCGGAAGGACCATTGGCGTTTAGACAGATAAACAGCAGCTGTCTGTGGTTATTTTGCGTGTCTCCACTAGATGGCACATTTCCCCGTCAGTTCCACTGTCCCAGCCCAGCTTCTGTCGCTTGCATTTGCAGTAGCAGCATGACCTGATGCAGATACCAGCGTGGCGTTTGCAACAGGCTGCCGGGGGGATTGGTCCCCAAAAACAGAGTTCTCTATGTGTACCCCAAAAATAACAAGACTTCATATATGGGTGGTAGTGTTTCTTCCACATGTTGACTTTGAGACTGTTTCTGGAACCTTGTAACACAATATCTGTATCATAAAAAAACAAATCTACATTTAAATGGCACATCAGGACCTTTTGATTTGATTGTGTTACATGTTCCCATGTGTTGTCTCCACTAGATGGCACATTTCCCCGTCACTCTACAACTGTTTACGTAAGGTGTGTGTATCGTTACAAAAATTAACATTCTGAGCACTTTTCTAAGCTTTTAAATTGCATTCCCTGCCTCAAGATGAGAATCCACTCTTTCAGGTGTGTGTGAGTGATCAATGAGGGTACACTTCTCCCAAACTCATTGAGACTCCACTCTTTCAGGTGTGTGTGAGTGATCAATGAGGGTACACTTCTCACAAACTCATTGAGAATCCACTCTTTCAGGTGTGTGTGAGTGATCAATGAGGGTACACTTCTCACAAACTCATTGAGAATCCACTCTTTCAGGTGTGTGTGAGTGATCAATGAGGGTACACTTCTCACAAACTCATTGAGAATCCACTCTTTCAGGTGTGATCAGTGTGAGACTCCACTCTTTCAGGTGAGTGATCAGTGAGGGTACACTTCTCACAAACTCATTGAGAATCCACTCTTTCAGGTGTGTGTGAGTGATCAATGAGGGTACACTTCTCACAAACTCATTGAGACTCCACTCTTTCAGGTGTGTGTGAGTGATCAATGAGGGTACACTTCTCACAAACTCATTGAGACTCCACTCTTTCAGGTGTGTGTGAGTGACTAGTAGCCGTCAGTCCATTTTTCAGTAATCCTTGAGATCTAGTAAATGTTTCTCTCATAATGTCCTATTGAAATGAATCGTTGACACTAAAATGGTTTCAATTGCAGGCCCCAACACGCACATTTACTCAACAGTAGTTCTTAGTTTATTTTGGTCCCCTAGCACAATGACTTGCTTCACTAGTGTTTATACATTGGCTTGGATTTACTTAACTATTGGTCACATGACGCGTTTGATGTTTGAGCCGGTGAAGCTCCACCTGGTAGCACCTGATAGCAAACAGCAGGAATGTGTTCTTAAATACTGTTTACTTCATAATAATTGAATATGTGTAATGCTTTGAAACATTGGACTGGGAACTGGGACACAAATAAATAGCTTTAAAGAAATTACAAATAAAAGTGAACCAATACAAACTTAATTGGTGTATAACAATCAATTCAAACAGCAGTGGTTTATATAATCAAAACACAGCACAATAACAAGATAAGGAAAAACAAACCATGCAGCAAATCTTTGAAGTCAATGGCCAGTACAAACACAGTGCTGTAGTAGCCAAGGACTAGGACTGAAAGAGATACAAGAACAAAATGAAATACTGACAATGATAATACAACTTAGAAATAAAACCTGCACTATATATATATTGTGAGCAGGGAGAGGGTTAATTTCCTCCCTGCTAAATAAAACACGTGCAAATGAACATTTGCTTAATTTGATTGTTAATTGTTTGATTTATTAATTATCCCCTGCACCTGGTGATTATTGTAAATTAGAGCCAGGTGCAGAGTATTTAAAGAAAGCAGCCAGGCTGTTCTGGGCTGCTGCTGTGTGGAGGGCCAGCTGTCCTGGGTCCTGCTTTTAAAGGGACAGACCCACTACACGAAAATCTGGGTCGTTACTTTTACCTTGGGAGCACGCGATACCTTCTACCAATTGCATATATTCTACATATAATTGCGGTCATATATATTCATCTATAGTATATCATTAGTTATCGACATAATATATATATATGTATCATTTATAAACCCACAACCCTCGTCCGGAGAAGGAAGATGGATAACGCCTGTAGCTGTGCAAAAGCAGGGATTAGTCCACAATGCAGCCTCTAAAGAAAACCCAACTACTTTACACTGTTAAATTAAAGACACATCCTCGCCACACAAACACAGAGAAATATCTACACAGACTAATGCAAACACACACACACAAACACAGAGGAATATCTACACAGGACTAATACAAACACACACACACAAAACACAGCTGGCCTGATGATGTGTGTGTGTGATGTGTGTCTCCTTTAGATGGTTCAGAACCCACAAACACACACACACACACACACACACACACACACACATAGATTGTCCTGCTTATGTTTGTTTGTGTGCAGGTGTAGGGTGTTTGTGGGTCTCCTTATACGATGTGTCCTGATTCGTTTGGGGTGTGTTGTGTGTTGTGTGTTTGTGAGTGTTGGTGTGTCTCCTTATACGAACACGGAGTAGGACTAACACAAACACACACACACACAAACACAGAGGAATATCTACACAGGACTAATACAAAACACACAAACACACAGAGGAATATGCACACAGGAGTAATACAAACACACACACACAACACACAGAGGAACACACAACACACACACACACACAGAGGAATATCTACACAGGACTAATACAAACACACACACACACACACACACACAGAGGAATATCTACACAGGACTAATACAAACACACACACACACACACACACAGAGGAATATCTACACAGGACTAATACAAACACACACACACAAACACAGAGGAATATCTACACAGGACTAATACAAACACACACACACACATACACACACTCCTTATAGATGGGTCGCTGATTACGTTGTCCCGGTGTAATACAAACACACACACACACACAACACACAGAGGAATATCTACACAGGACTAATACAAACACACACACACACACACACAGAGGAATATCTACACAGGACTAATACAAAACACACACACACACACACACAATATCTACACAGGACTAACACACACACACAAACACACACACACACACACACACACACACTAATACAAACACACACACACACACTACACACACACCTACATACCGTGTGTCCTGAATTACGTTTGTGGGTGTGTGTGTGTGTGTCTCCTTATGAGGTGTGTGACTGATCATGTTTGCTTGTGTGTATCGTGTGTGTGTCTCCTCTACACAACTACACACACACACACACACACACACACACACACACACACAAATGTGTGTGCTTAGGACTAATACAAACAAACACCCACACACACACACAAACTCAGAGGACATACACACACTCCTTATACCGTCACAGGACTAATACAAACCACACACACACACAAGCACACAGAGGAATATCTACACAGGACTAATACAAAACACACACACACACAAACACAGAGGAATATCTACACAGGACTAATACAAACACACACACACACACACACACAGAGGACTACACACAGGAGTAATACAAACACACACACACACACAGAGGAATATCTACACAGGACTAATACAAACACACACACACACACACACAGAGAGAAATATCTACACAGGACTAATACAAACACACACA
>NW_024474311.1:0-10895 GCF_017654505.1 Polyodon spathula
CACACACACACAGAGGAATATCTACACAGGACTAATACAAAACACACACACAAACACAGAGGAATATCTACACAGGACTAATACAAACACACACACACACACACACAGAGGAAAACAAGTCCTTATACGGTACACGTGCAAACACACACACACACAAACACAGAGGAATATCTACATAGGACTAATAACACACACACACACACACACACACACAGAGGAATATCTACACAAGACTAAATAGAGTGTCCTGCTTGTTGTGGTGTGTGTGTATGTGTGTCTCTTATAGATCACAGGAGAACACACACACACACACACACAGGAATATCTACACAGGACTAATACAAACAAACACACACACAAACTCAGAGGAATAATGCACAGGACTAATACAACACACACACACAAGCACACAGAGGAATATCTACACAGGAGTAATGCAAACACACACACACACACACAACACACAACAGACAGAGGAATACACACAGTCACGGAGTAATACACATAACACACACACACACACACACAACACACAGAGGAATATCTACACAGGACTAATACAAACACACACACACACACACACACACACACACACACAAGCACACAGAGGAATATGCACACAGGAGTAATGCAAACACACACACACACACGCGGTGGCTCCTAGCGTACGGAGTAGCAAATTTTCTTTCTGCAGCCCGCCGCACCGCTCTGCTCTTATTTCTCTCTCCCATCTCTACTGCTCCAAGCAGGGCTTCGAAAAGCTGAAATTAGTGTCGCCAGACCCCCCATCAAACTAGATGAATGCAAGAAAACCTGTAGAATTTCCCATAACACCTCTGGGACCAAAACTATTAGTATGAGAATCTCAAGTTCCTGTTTTTCTAATGATAAACACAAACAATTAGGCTGTGAAATGTTCAGTATGTATACTGCATTTATTAAGATGCATTTCATGCAAGGAACACTGAAACCCAACTTTAATTAATATCAGATACACACGTCAAGTCAAGTCCTGTTACAGTAGCTTCTTGTTAGCCCAGAAGCCTATGGTGACAGTTTTATGCAATTACCAGCGTATGAAATTATCAGTAACATATACAGGGTAATACATTTAATTGTATAGCTGATAATTGCATAATATATATTCTGGTTCAATGAAGAGGTATGTTCCTTATTGTAGTTAAATGCATTAAACTCTGAGACACACGGGATGTGCATTTCTCAGGCATCTACAGCGTGTGCATTTTCTTAGGAAATGTGCTTCACTTATTTTAATATGCAATGAATTGGAATGCACTGTACTTGCATCTGTAAATGCAGCTGGCGGGAAACCTCTGATCTGGCAGCACTGTGTGGAATCCACCTGACCGCGGGCGCTGCTAATAATAATTCGATTATAATGAGTTCCATGGAGCCTGACAGTCAGTGTAAACCCACAGCGTTAACCAGCATATTAATGACATTAAAAGAGATCCTTAAAAACTAAACTTTTAAACAGTGCATTAGCTCTTATTCTCCAGGTGTGTTTGAATTCACTCAGATTCAGTCATTTCAATGCATCTGTGGCCAGTCTTAACATTGTCTTCAGAACTAAAACTATTCAGCTGTTCCGCCTGTGAAACCCTGTGAAATTCTTAAACACACATATTAAATTCATGTCAGTTTGCGGTCGTTCATTTAAAGTGGCACCATGTTATAATTGCTTCTGTGATGGTGGTCCACTATGAAAGGTGCGCTATAAAATAAAGATTGATTGATTGATTGATTGATTGAAAGATTGGCAGGGATATTGTCTACGCCCTGTTCATATTAATAGTTTACTATTAACTGTGGGGAGTGTCATATTTCTGTGACGTGTGAAATGGATACATTATATGATCTATGTTTTCTTAATATTTAATTTCAGGCTGGTTAAATATGCTATCATGTGTATGGCTCCATTGTTAAATGTTTTTTAAGCATGCTTACTAACTAGTCTGTTAAAATACGCTTCAGTGTGTGAGGAATGGCTGTGAGGAAGCATGCTCGTGTCGCGCTGTGCACTAATGCACACAATGGGATATGAAAGAGCTGAACATGTCTTATTAGGAACATGGAGATGATATACTAAAGCATCCTTTGAAGATTGAAAGATTGAATTGTAAGATGAGATCAGTTGCATTTTAGTGGTTTCTACACCCTGTTCATATTAATAGTTTACTATTAACTGTGGGGAGTACCAGTCATATTTCTGTGACGTGTGAAATGGATACGTTACGTGATCTATGTTTTCTTAATATTTAATTTCAGCTGTCTGGTTAAATATGCTATCATGTGTATGGCTCCATTGTTAAATGTTTTTTAAGCATGCTTACTAACTAGTCTGTTAAAATACGCTTCAGTGTGTGAGGAATGGCTGTGAGGAAGCACTGCTCGTGTCGCGCTGTGCACTAATGCACACAATGGGATATGAAAGAGGTGAACATGTCTTATTAGGAACATGGAGTATGATATACTAAAGCATCCTTTGAAGATTTTTTTGAAAGCAAAATGTTAAGGAATTGTAAGATGAGATCAGTTGCATTTTAGTGGTTTCAACCCACCCTGCATTTCCAAAACACCCTCCCTGGCGAACCATAGTAAATGCAGGTCAGTATAGATGTGTTCAGATGCTACAGGGCTGCTGTCTGTGTTACCAGGTCAGTATAGATGTGTTTAGTTACCAGGTACCAGTATAGATGTGTTTAGATGCTACAGGGCTGCTGTCTGTGTTAATGTAGTTACCAGGTGAGTATATGTGTTCAGATGCTACAGGGCTGCTGTCTGTGTTAATATAGTTACCAGGTCAGTATAGATGTGTTCAGATGCTACAGGGCTGCTGTCTGTGTTAATATAGTTACCAGGTCAGTATAGATGTGTTCAGATGCTACAGGGCTGCTGTCTGTGTTAATATAGTTACCAGGTCAGTATAGATGTGTTCAGATGCTACAGGGCTGCTGTCTGTGTTAATATAGTTACCAGGTCAGTATAGATGTGTTCAGATGCTACAGGGCTGCTGTCTGTGTTAATGTAGTTACCAGGTCAGTATAGATGTGTTTAGATGCTACAGGGCTGCTGTCTGTGTTAATGTAGTTACCAGGTCAGTATAGATGTGTTTAGATGCTACAGGGCTGCTGTCTGTGTTAATGTAGTTACCAGGTCAGTATAGATGTGTTTAGATGCTACAGGGCTGCTGTCTGTGTTAATGTAGTTACCAGGTCAGTATAGATGTGTTTAGATGCTACAGGGCTGCTGTCTGTGTTAATGTAGTTACCAGGTCAGTATAGATGTGTTTAGATGCTACAGGGCTGCTGTCTGTGTTAATGTAGTTACCAGGTCAGTATAGATGTGTTTAGATGCTACAGGGCTGCTGTCTGTGTTAATGTAGTTACCAGGTCAGTATAGATGTGTTTAGATGCTACAGGGCTGCTGTCTGTGTTAATGTAGTTACCAGGTCAGTATAGATGTGTTTAGATGCTACAGGGCTGCTGTCTGTGTTAATGTAGTTACCAGGTCAGTATAGATGTGTTTAGATGCTACAGGGCTGCTGTCTGTGTTAATGTAGTTACCAGGTCAGTATAGATGTGTTTAGATGCTACAGGGCTGCTGTCTGTGTTAATGTAGTTACCAGGTCAGTATAGATGTGTTTTGCTACAGGGCTGCTGTCTGTGCTAATAGTTACCAGGTCAGTATAGATGTGTTCAGATGCTACAGGGCTGCTGTCTGTGTTAATGTAGTTACCAGGTCAGTATAGGTGATAAAGATGCTACCTGCTGTCTGTGTTAATGTAGTTACCAAGTATAGAAACATGCATGGCTTTGCGTTTCAGTGCAGAGTATAGAGAAGCAGCGTATCATGGCTCAGTGCACCAGAGTTTCAGAGAGAGAAGTCATGGCTCAGTGCACCAGAGAGAAGCGGGTATCATGGCTCAGTGCACCAGAGAGCGCATCTGCTCAGCCAGCTTGAGTTTCACTTCCTGCAGCCCGAAGGTTCAGAGTCATGCTTGTACCCAGGCCCAGGTTAAACACGCTTCCACTGAAGCACAAATCATGTTTTTACTTTGCAAAGCCCAAACTCCCTGAACTGGGGCCAGTGTTAACCGGTATGCAGTGTTGCACTGGTGTGCCTGTGCTTC
Organism: Polyodon spathula; assembly: GCF_017654505.1. Classification (NCBI taxonomy): domain Eukaryota; kingdom Metazoa; phylum Chordata; class Actinopteri; order Acipenseriformes; family Polyodontidae; genus Polyodon; species Polyodon spathula. Next base: position 4,154 of record NW_024474311.1, read on the forward strand.
ATACACAATATAGAGGATGCTTCTTACAGAGAAACTGGCTATCAGTTTACATGACATGCCTTGTAATGTCATTGCATGTGTGTGATAACATTACACTCAGCACTTCAGAAGAGACATTAAACCAAGATCGTTTAGGAAATGACTCTGCAGCTGCAGCAGTTGGTGATGATGCAGAGTTCACCCCCAAAATGTCAGACTTTAAAGTCATTAAGTCGTTTTGGATAAAAGCATCTGCTAAATTACTAATTTAAATGACTAATTCCTTATTAATAAAATACAATGTGTAACTACAGTGTAATTACAAAGACACAAGTAACTGCCAACAATGTAATTGTGTTGCTTTGTGACGTGACCATGTGTGTAATTATTGTGTAACTACAGTGTAGTTAAAGACACATAATGCAAAGTATATTGATAATGTAAAGGCTATTCACCAGAGATAGATACCAAGTGGAGAAAAGCTACAACAAGATTGTGCCACTTCAGCCAAGTACCAGAAAGTGTATTGATTACAATATCATTGATTTATAAGATTGTGTTTCCAATATGCAGTACACCATACTGTTCATGATGTAATCATTCAGATCATTAGAACATTTTAAACAGGCACATTGCATCTGTTACTATTTCTCTCAATGGTTCTGGATGTGTTCTTCGTATCTGTTGTTATTTCTCTCAATGGTTCTGGATGTGTTCTTCGTATCTGTTGTTATTTCTCTCAATGGTTCTGGATGTGTTCTTCGTATCTGTTGTTATTTCTCTCAATGGTTCTGGATGTGTTCTTCGTATCTGTTGCTATTTCTCTCAATGGTTCTGGATGTGTTCTTCGTATCTGTTGCTATTTCTCTCAATGGTTCTGGATGTGTTCTTCGTATCTGTTGTTATTTCTCTCAATGGTTCTGGATGTGTTCTTCGTATTTGTTGTTATTTCTCTCAATGGTTCTGGATGTGTTGTTTCGTATCTGTTGTTATTTCTCTCAATGGTTCTGGATGTGTTTTTCGTATCTGTTGTTATTTCTCTCAATGGTTCTGGATGTGTTCTTCGTATCTGTTGTTATTTCTCTAAATGGTTCTGGATGTGTTCTTCGTATTTGTTGTTATTTCTCTCAATGGTTCTGGTTGTGTTCTTCGTATCTGTTGTTATTTCTCTAAATGGTTCTGGATGTGTTCTTCGTATTTGTTGTTATTTCTCTCAATGGTTCTGGTTGTGTTCTTCGTATCTGTTGTTATTTCTCTCAATGGTTCTGGATGTGTTCTTCGTATCTGTTGTTATTTCTCTCAATGGTTCTGGATGTGTTCTTCGTATCTGTTGTTATTTCTCTCAATGGTTCTGGATGTGTTCTTCGTATCTGTTGTTATTTCTCTCAATGGTTCTGGTTGTGTTCTTCGTATCTGTTGTTATTTCTCTCAATGGTTCTGGATGTGTTCTTCGTATCTGTTGTTATTTCTCTCAATGGTTCTGGATGTGTTCTTCGTATCTGTTGTTATTTCTCTCAATGGTTCTGGATGTGTTCTTCGTATCTGTTGTTTTTTCTCTCAATGGTTCTGGGTGTGTTTTTCGTATCTGTTGTTATTTCTCTCAATGGTTCTGGATGTGTTCTTCGTATCTGTTGTTATTTCTCTCAATGGTGGTTGTGTTCTTCGTATCTGTTGTTATTTCTCTAAATGGTTCTGGATGTGTTCTTCGTATTTGTTGTTATTTCTCTCAATGGTTCTGGTTGTGTTCTTCGTATCTGTTGTTATTTCTCTCAATGGTTCTGGATGTGTTCTTCGTATCTGTTGGATGTGTTCTCAATATCTGTGGATGTGTTCTTCGTATCTGTGGTTATTTCTCTCAATGGTTCTGGATGTGTTCTTCGTATTTGTTGTTATTTCTCTCAATGGTTCTGGTTGTGTTCTTCGTATCTGTTGTTATTTCTCTCAATTGTTCTGGATGTGTTCTTCGTATCTGTTTTTATTTCTCTCAATGGTTCTGGATGTGTTCTTCGTATCTGTTGTTATTTCTGTCAATGGTTCTGGATGTGTTCTTCGTATTTGTTGCTATTTCTCTCAATGGTTCTGGATGTGTTCTTCGTATCTGTTGTTATTTCTCTCCATGGTTCTGGATGTGTTCTTCGTATCTTTTGTTATTTCTCTCAATGGTTCTGGATGTGTTCTTCGTTTCTGTTGTTATTTCTCTCAATGGTTCTGGTTGTGTTCTTCGTATCTGTTGTTATTTCTGTCAATGGTTCTGGATGTGTTCTTCGTTTCTGTTGTTTTTTCTCTCAATGGTTCTGGGTGTGTTCTTCGTATCTGTTGTTATTTCTCTCAATGTTTCTGGATGTGTTCTTCGTATCTGTTGTTATTTCTCTCAATGGTTCTGGAGGTGTTCTTCGTATCTGTTGTTATTTCTCTCCATGGTTCTGGATGTGTTCTTCGTATCTGTTGTTATTTCTCTCAATGTTTCTGGATGTGTTCTTCGTATCTGTTGTTATTTCTCTCAATGGTTCTGGAGGTGTTCTTCGTATCTGTTGTTATTTCTCTCAATGGTTCTGGATGTGTTCTTCGTATCTGTTGTTATTTCTCTCAATGGTTTTGGATGTGTTCTTCGTACGGGTGCGGAGGGGGGCGGCGGAGCTGGTGTGAGGGCGCCGCAGGTTCGGGTGTTGTTATTTCTCTCAATGGTTCTGTATGTGTTCTTCGTATCTGTTGTTATTTCTCTCTATGGTTCTGGATGTGTTCTTCGTATCTTTTGTTATTTCTCTCAATGGTTCTGGATGCGTTCTTCGTATCTGTTGTTATTTCTCTCAATGGTTCTGGATGTGTTCTTCGTATTTGTTGTTATTTCTCTCAATGGTTCTGGTTGTGTTCTTCGTATCTGTTGTTATTTCTGTCAATGGTTCTGGATGTGTTCTTCGTTTCTGTTGTTTTTTCTCTCAATGGTTCTGGGTGTGTTTTTCGTATCTGTTGTTATTTCTCTCAATGGTTCTGGGTGTGTTCTTCGTATCTGTTGCTATTTCTCTCAATGGTTCTGGATGTGTTCTTTGTATCTGTTGTTATTTCTCTCAATGGTTCTGGATGGGTTCTTCGTATCTGTTGTTATTTCTCTCAATGGTTTTGGATGTGTTCTTCGTATCTGTTGTTATTTCTCTCAATGGTTCTGGAGATGTGTTCTTCGTATTTGTTGTTATTTCTCTCAATGGTTCTGGTTGTGTTCTTCGTATCTGTTGTTATTTCTCTAAATGGTTCTGGATGTGTTCTTCGTATTTGTTGTTATTTCTCTCAATGGTTCTGGTTGTGTTCTTCGTATCTGTTGTTATTTCTGTCAATGGTTCTGGATGTGTTCTTCGTTTCTGTTGTTTTTTCTCTCAATGGTTCTGGGTGTGTTTTTCGTATCTGTTGTTATTTCTCTCAATGGTTTTGGATGTGTTCTTCGTATCTGTTGTTATTTCTCTCAATGGTTTTGGATGTTACTGGTTTACTGGTTTTTTGGGGCGTTTTCATCGGGTGCGAGGGCTTTGAACAAGGGGTCGGAGGGGGGGGCGTATCTGGTGTGAGGGCTCGCAAGGGGTGTGGGATGGGGTGCGGCAAAGTATCTGTGGTGGGAGGGGGCGCAAGGGGGGGGGGAGGGAACGGGTGGGGTGGTGGGGGGGTTTCATCGGGAAGCACGGGGAAGACAACAGGAGTCAACTTTAAGGTGCGAGGAGGAATAAGAGAAAGCGTGGTGGACAAGGCAGGCATAAAAAGGCATGCTCAAACTGAAGCAGATGGATGCAAAAAAGGCAGGGCGGAATGGATGAGGGAGTGGGTACATGTAGACAACCGAAAGTACTGATGTAAGGAAAACCTCAAAAGGGAGGGTGTAACCAGTGAGGAACCACAGGGATCAGTTGACGAAGAGCCTCGGCTAGTCGAAGCTATTTAGTATTCCTTGTATAGTAAGCAAACTTGTTAAGTTTTCAGACGACACAAAAGTAGGAGGAGTGGCGAACACTGTTGCAGCAGCGTAAAATTATCTGACAAGATCCAAACTGGGCAGACACATGGCAAATGACATTTAATAGAGAAAAGTGTAAGGTACTGCACGCAGGAAATAAAAATGTACATTATAAATATCCTATGGAAGATACTGAAATTGAAGAAAGAAGTGAAAAGTGGTTGAATTTTAAATCAAGGGAAGTAATGTTAAAACTGTACACTGCATTAGTACGACTTCATCTAGAATATTGTGTTCAGTTCTGGTCACCTCGCTACAAAAAGGATATTGCTGCTCTAGAAAGAGTGCAAAGAAGAGTGACTAGAATTATTCTGGGTTTAAAAGGCATTTTATATGCAGACAGGCTAAAAGAATTGAATCTGTTCAGTCTTGAACAAAGAAGACTACGCAGCGACCTGATTCAAGCATTCAAAATTTCTAAAATGTATTGACAATGTCGACCCAAGGGACTTTTTCAACCTGAAAAAAGAAACAAGGACCAGGGGTCACAAATGGAGATTAGACAAAGGGGAATTCAGAACAGAAAATAGGAGACACTTTTTTACACAGAGAATTGTGGGAGCCTGGAACCAACTCTCCAGTAATGTTGTTGAAGCTGACACACTGGGATCCTTCAAGAAGCTGCTTGATGAGATTCTGGGATCAATAAGCTACTAACAACCAAGCGAGCAAGATGGGCAGAATGGTCTCCTCTCATTTGTAAACTTTCTTATGATCTATATAAAATGCAATATATTTTTAAGGATTTTTTCCCATTTTGTTAAGTACCTTAATATCCTTAAGTGATTGTGTTTTTATAGATGTGAAATTCTGTAATTCCTTAAAAAAATCTATTTGACCAGCATTGAAGATGATGAATCAATATAACTTACATGTGGCTTAGAACAAATGAAACTATCTGAACGAAACCCTGCTCTGGTATCATTATTGAGGGAAAATGCACCTACTAAAGAAACAAACCAGAGTTAAACACAAGCTATTAAACTGAACGAGGGTAATTCAATATTAAACTCAAGCTATTAAACTGAACGAGGGTAATTCAATATTAACTCAAGCTATTAAACTGAACGAGGGTAATTCAATATTAACTCAGCTATTAACTGAAGCGAGGTGCAATGCACACCACAATACACATCAAGCTATTAACTGAACGAGTAATTCAATATTCAAGCTATTAAACTGAACGAGGGAAAAAAAAAACGGGAAAGGGGGGGGGGGGGGGAAAGGGGGGGGAGGGAGGGACAAGGGGGGGGGAATAGAAAATGGGGGGGGGGGCAAGGAAAGAAACAGGGGGAGGGGGGGGGGACAGAAAAAAATAGGGAAAAAAGGAGAAGGGGGGGAAAAACAAAAAGAAAACAAACGGGGGGGGAAAAAGGAGAAGAAAAAAAAAAAAACTCAAGCTATTAAACTGAACGAGGGGAATTCAATATTAACTCAAGCTATTAAACTGAACGAGGGCAATTCAATATTAACTCAAGCTATTAAACTGAACAAGGGCAATTCAATATTAACTCAAGCTATTAAACTGAACGAGGGTAATTCAATATTAACTCAAGCTATTAAACTGAACGAGGGTGATTCAATATTAACTCAAGCTATTAAACTGAACGAGGGTGATTCAATATTAACTCAAGCTATTAAACTGAACGAGGGTGATTCAATATTAACTCAAGCTATTAAACTGAACGAGGGTGATTCAATATTAACTCAAGCTATTAAACTGAACGAGGGTGATTCAATATTAAACTCAAGCTATTAAACTGAACGAGGACAATTCAATATTAACTCAAGCTATTAAACTGAACAAGGACAATTCAATATTAACTCAAGCTATTAAACTGAACAAGGACAATTCAATATTAAACTCAAGCTATTAAACTGAACAAGGGCAATTCAATATTAACTCAAGCTATTAAACTGAACAATGACAATTCAATATTAACTCAAGCTATTAAACTGAACAATGACAATTCAATATTAACTCAAGCTATTAAACTGAACAATGGTAATTCAATATTAACTCAAGCTATTAAACTGAACAAGGGTGATTCAATATTAACTCAAGCTATTAAACTGAACAAGGGTGATTCAATATTAACTCAAGCTATTAAACTGAACGAGGGCGATTCAATATTAACTCAAGCTATTAAACTGAACGAGGGCAATTCAATATTAAACTCAAGCTATTAAACTGAACGAGGGTAATTCAATATTAACTCAAGCTATTAAACTGAACGAGGGTAATTCAATATTAACTCAAGCTATTAAACTGAACGAGGGTAATTCAATATTAACTCAAGCTATTAAACTGAACGAGGGTAATTCAATATTAACTCAAGCTACTAAACTGAACGAGGGTAATTCAATATTAAACTCAAGCTATTAAACTGAACGAGGGTGATTCAATATTAACTCAAGCTATTAAACTGAACGAGGGTAATTCAATATTAAACTCAAGCTATTAAAGTGAACGAGGGCGATTCAGTGAGGGCTGGTTAGCAATCATAAGGGGTTTGTTATTTTGTGTTTCTGTTGCAATAGAAAACTTTGATGAACTCGCCTATCGTATCGATCAATACAAGCAAGGCAAGAGTAACACTGTGAGCTCAGGCAGGCAACAGCTTGACAAAGAGGATCTGATTCAGATGCATTTCATGTGCGTACAGTTCAAGTGGAACATATTATTCTGAACCCAAACCTTAGCAATATGTATGTGTGTGTGAGGGGGTGGATATCAATATTATTATGTCCCAGTGTTTTGATGTT
>NW_024474311.1:11395-25000 GCF_017654505.1 Polyodon spathula
GTATTTAATCCTGTACTTAACCCAATCTGTAGTATTTTGTTTTTCACTTGCACTATCTAACCCTGGTGTAACTCTCAGCACTGTTATCTGCTCTTGAACTGCCCCGATATCAAATCGCTCTGTGTTTTGTATTTGCTCTTATTAGGACTGAAGTCACTGTATTTTGCATCTTGCTCTTAATTGCGCTGTAATTCTTGATAAGTATTTTTGTACACAACTGTAAGTCTCCCTTGGGTAAGGGCCGTTGAGCCCCTGTACTAATAATACATAATAATAATAATAATAATAATAATAATAATAATAATAATAATAATGCAGCCTTAAGCACTGTAGTGCCTAGCTGGTTTGTTTAGATTGTAGTTGCTAAGCCTGTTGCTAAGCAAACACATCCCCTAACCTGGTAACACTGGCGCTGCTGCTCAGAGTGTATTTGCAAAACTGTAATTCACAAGTGAAACTGTAATAACTCAAACTCACATTAAAATACCCCCTACAGTTAATTCATTGCTGGCAGCTTTGCAGGCAACACAGGGATCGGGAAGGGTCCTTTACGTGGAATTTAAAATAAAACACATTCAAATATAAAACAAACCAAAACTAAAAATAATTTATTGGCAATGCTATTTAATAATATTTTTTTTTTGTTAAGTCACTCAAAGCCCGCAAACGTTTAGAGAGGCAGCCTGCAGAATCTACGCCATCGCCAGGCAAGCGGAAAATAACAAAACAGACGCAACAAAATAGCAAACACAAAGCGCCGCCTAAATCAACAAGAAACGAGGAGACATCCAGAGTGAGAGCGAAACCTCCACATTATAATGAGAATCGCGCATTAGCATGCGAAATGACTGCACTCTGAAACGAGCCATCGGAACAAGACTCCCAGAGCCGGGATGCAGCCGAGTTACGGGAGTGGAAATGATTTTAATACATCGCGGGCAGCCCACTGAATTCACAACAACCTACGAAAAGTCACTGATACACAGAACCCACTGAGAACAGCTCGGGATACAGAACCAGCATCTGAAGTCTAACCATTTATTTTATAATTATTATTATTTTCTTTTTGAAATCACGATCGCACCCTATGCAACAGGTAGAGCCTTTCAAACAGCAGTGAAATACCCGTGCTGTCTGCGAGCCGTGTTGCTGGCAGGGGTTCGAGGGGTTCGTTTGTTTTATGCGTTGCAGCAGTAATTTGTATTTGCAATAGTGTATTTGTATAATCACTAGTCCGTACAGGAGTCTCCACTGGGAGCTAACAGAAATGCCACGCAACGCATTGCGGGTGATCTCAAGCAGGGAGGAAAGCGAAGCTCGCAGGGAAGAAGCGAATTGTGAAATTTCTCATGTCCTGGTCTCGGTGCTATACAAAAATGTGTTTCTTTTTGAACACTGAGCTCTTATTGTTGCAGGACTGTGAAATACACCCTCGTGTCCTCTGAAGAGGGAGTTCACTACCACACAGGCACCAATCTCCTGAAATCAAACAGTAACTCCACTGCATGGACCAAGTCAACCACCAGGGGGCGCCAAGACCCGCGCCAGCCAGGGCAGTTTGCAAGCCAGGTTCAATGTGACATCACAGCCAGGCTCCAGCAGTGTTCAATAATGTGACATCACAGCCAGGCTCCAGCGGGGTTCAATAATGTGACATCACAGCCAGACTCCAGCAGGGTTCAATAATGTGACACCACAGCCAGGCTCCAGCAGAGTTCAATACTGTGACATCACAGCCAGACTCCAGCAGAGTTCAATAAGTTTGGGGTATGTCCCGTCAAAGGGTCGCTCCCAATTTAATACTGCAGTCAGGCCGGGTCAGCAGCAAGACACTGACCGCAGCAGCCAGCTCACAGTAGCTCGGTTCAATAGGTCGTCCAACGTTAGCCAGTCAGCATGTAGTTCAAACACCGAACAGCCAGGTGGCTCCAGCAGGGTTCAATAATGTGACATCACAGCCAGGCTCCAGCAGGGTTCAATAATGTGACATCACAGCCAGGCTCCAGCAGGGTTCAATAATGTGACATCACAGCCAGGCTCCAGCAGGGTTCAATAATGTGACATCACAGCCAGGCTCCAGCAGGGTTCAATAATGTGACATCACAGCCAGGCTCCAGCAGGGTTCAATAATGTGACATCACAGCCAGGCTCCAGCAGGGTTCAATAATGTGACATCACAGCCAGGCTCCAGCAGGGTTCAATAATGTGACATCACAGCCAGGCTCCAGCAGGGTTCAATAATGTGACATCACAGCCAGGCTCCAGCAGGGTTCAATAATGTGACATCACAGCCAGGCTCCAGCAGGGTTCAATAATGTGACATCACAGCCAGGCTCCAGCAGGGTTCAATAATGTGACATCACAGCCAGGCTCCAGCAGGGTTCAATAATGTGACATCACAGCCAGGCTCCAGCAGGGTTCAATAATGTGACATCACAGCCAGGCTCCAGCAGGGTTCAATAATGACATCACAGCCAGGCTCCAGCAGGGTTCAATAATGTGACATCACAGCCAGGCTCCAGCAGGGTTCAATAAAGTGACATCACAGCCAGGCTCCAGCAGGGTTCAATAATGTGACATCACAGCCAGGCTCCAGCAGGGTTCAATAATGTGACATCACAGCCAGGCTCCAGCAGGGTTCAATAATGTGACATCACAGCCAGGCTCCAGCAGGGTTCAATAGGCTCCAGCAGGGTTCAATAATGTGACATCACAGCCAGGCTCCAGCAGGGTTCAATAATGTGACATCACAGCCAGGCTCCAGCAGGTTCAATAATGTGACATCACAGCCAGGGCAGGGTTCAATAATGTGACATCACAGCCAGGCTCCAGCAGGGTTCAATAATGTGACATCACAGCCAGGCTCCAGCAGGGTTCAATAATGTGACATCACAGCCAGACTCCAGCAGGGTTCAATAATGTGACATCACAGCCAGGCTCCAGCAGGTTCAATAATGTGACATCACAGCCCTGCTCCAGCAGGGTTCAATACAGTGACATCACAGCCAGGCTCCAGCAGGGTTCAATAACGTGACATCACAGCCAGGCTCCAGCAGGGTTCAATAACGTGACATCACAGCCAGGCTCCAGCAGGGTTCAATAATGTGACATCACAGCCAGGCTCCAGCAGGGTTCAATAATGTGACATCACAGCCAGGCTCCAGCAGGGTTCAATAATGTGACATCACAGCCAGGCTCCAGCAGGGTTCAATAACGTGACATCACAGCCAGGCTCCAGCAGGTTCAATAATGTGACATCACAGCCAGACTCCAGCAGGGTTCAATAATGTGACATCACAGCAGCCAGCAGGGTTCAATCATCACAGCAGGCTCCAGCAGGGTTCAATACAGCCAGGCTCCAGCAGGGTTCAATACAGACATCACAGCCAGGCTCCAGCAGGTTCAATAATGTGACATCACAGCCAGACTCCAGCAGGGTTCAATAATGTGACATCAGGCTCCAGCCAGTGACTCACAGCCAGGGCAGGTTCAATAATGTGACATCACAGCCAGGCTCCAGCAGGGTTCAATAATGTGACATCACAGCCAGGCTCCAGCAGGGTTCAATAATGTGACATCACAGCCAGGCTCCAGCAGGGTTCAATACAGTGACATCACAGCCAGGCTCCAGCAGGTTCAATAAAGTGACATCACAGCCAGGCTCCAGCAGGTTCAATAATGTGACATCACAGCCAGGCTCCAGCAGGGTTCAATAATGTGACATCACAGCCAGGCTCCAGCAGGGTTCAATAATGTGACATCACAGCCAGGCTCCAGCAGGGTTCAATAATGTGACATCACAGCCAGGCTCCAGCAGGGGTCAATACAGGTACAGGGTCACAGGTGTCAAGCTTTGTCAACTGATAGTAAAAAGCTGGTTCGCGTCCAGATTATAAGTAGAATGTCAATCATGTGCGGTCAGAAGGTTCGGCCAATCATGTCGGCCCAGCAGGGTTCAATACAGTGACATCACAGCCAGGCTCCAGCAGGGTTCAATAATGTGACATCACAGCCAGGCTCCAGCAGGGTTCAATAATGTGACATCACAGCCAGGCTCCAGCAGGGTTCAATAATGTGACATCACAGCCAGGCTCCAGCAGGGTTCAATACAGTGACATCACAGCCAGGCTCCAGCAGGGTTCAATAAAGTGACATCACAGCCAGGCTCCAGCAGGGTTCAATAATGTGACATCACAGCCAGGCTCCAGCAGGGTTCAATACAGTGACATCACAGCCAGGCTCCAGCAGGTTTCAATAATGTGACATCACAGCCAGGCTCCAGCAGGGTTCAATAATGTGACATCACAGCCAGGCTCCAGCAGGGTTCAATACAGTGACATCACAGCCAGGCTCCAGCAGGGTTCAATAATGTGACATCACAGCCAGGCTCCAGCAGGGTTCAATAATGTGACATCACAGCCAGGCTCCAGCAGGGTTCAATAATGTGACATCACAGCCAGGCTCCAGCAGGGTTCAATAATGTGACATCACAGCCAGGCTCCAGCAGGGTTCAATAATGACATCACAGCCAGGCTCCAGCCGGGTTCAATAACGTGACATCAGCCAAGCTCCAGCAGGGTTCAATAATGTGACATCACAGCCAGAAGCTCCAGCAGGGTTCAATAATGTGACATCACAGCCAGGCTCCAGCAGGGTTCAATAATGTGACATCACAGCCAGACTCCAGCAGGGTTCAATAATGTGACATCACAGCCAGGCTCCAGCAGGGTTCAATAATGTGACATCACAGCCAGGCTCCAGCAGGGTTCAATAATGTGACATCACAGCCAGGCTCCAGCAGGGTTCAATAATGTGACATCACAGCCAGGCTCCAGCAGGGTTCAATAATGTGACATCACAGCCAGACTCCAGCAGGGTTCAATAATGTGACATCACAGCCAGGCTCCAGCAGGGTTCAATAATGTGACATCACAGCCAGGCTCCAGCAGGGTTCAATAATGTGACATCACAGCCAGGCTCCAGCAGGGTTCAATAATGTGACATCACAGCCAGGCTCCAGCAGGGTTCAATAATGTGACATCACAGCCAGGCTCCAGCAGGGTTCAATAATGTGACATCACAGCCAGGCTCCAGCAGGGTTCAATAATGTGACATCACAGCCAGGCTCCAGCAGGGTTCAATAATGTGACATCACAGCCAGGCTCCAGCAGGGTTCAATAATGTGACATCACAGCCAGACTCCAGCAGGGTTCAATAATGTGACATCACAGCCAGGCTCCAGCAGGTTCAATAATGTGACATCACAGCCAGGCTCCAGCAGGGTTCAATACAGTGACATCACAGCCAGGCTCCAGCAGGGTTCAATAACGTGACATCACAGCCAGGCTCCAGCAGGGTTCAATAATGTGACATCACAGCCAGGCTCCAGCAGGGTTCAATAATGTGACATCACAGCCAGGCTCCAGCAGGGTTCAATAAGGTGACATCACAGCCAGGCTCCAGCAGGGTTCAATAATGTGACATCACAGCCAGGCTCCAGCAGGGTTCAATAATGTGACATCACAGCCAGGCTCCAGCAGGGTTCAATAATGTTGACATCACAGCCAGACTCCAGCAGGGTTCAATAATGTGACATCACAGCCAGGCTCCAGCAGGGTTCAATAATGTGACATCACAGCCAGGCTCCAGCAGGGTTCAATACAGTGACATCACAGCCAGGCTCCAGCAGGGTTCAATAATGTGACATCACAGCCAGGCTCCAGCAGGTTCAATAATGTGACATCACAGCCAGGCTCCAGCAGGGTTCAATACAGTGACATCACAGCCAGGCTCCAGCAGGTTCAATAATGTGACATCACAGCCAGGCTCCAGCAGGGTTCAATAATGTGACATCACAGCCAGGCTCCAGCAGGTTCAATAATGTGACATCACAGCCAGGCTCCAGCAGGGTTCAATACAGTGACATCACAGCCAGGCTCCAGCAGGGTTCAATACAGTGACATCACAGCCAGGCTCCAGCAGACAGAAGAAGCAGGAGCGACTCAACGAGCAAGCTGGACCCACAGAGGAGCAGAGCCCTGTCTAGAGCAGGAGAGAGAGAAAGAGAGACACCAATACCATACAAATGTGTTCTTATATAGCGCCCTTCATGCCTGGGCATCCCAGAGCGCTGTACAAATTTAGAAACAAAACTCACATCAAATACAAATCCAACAGCAGAGAATCACATAGAAGCACATTTAAAAAGAAAAGTTTTCAATGCAACTTTAAAAGAATCCAGAGTTTCAGCCTTTGTGATGTTAACTGGGAGGGAGTTCCAACCTGGGGGGCACAGCGACTCTGAATCCAGCTGACTGAAGACGATATCGAGGCACCACCAGTAAATCTGCTCTCAGATCTCAGGGAGTGACTGGATACATCTGTACCGAGAAGCTCCTGAAGGTAGGAGGGCCCTGACCCGTGAAGGACTTTATAAATTATCATTGCTATCTTAAAACCAATCAGACATTTCACAGGTAACCAATGCAACGACCTCAGCACAGGGGTGATGGGGTCCCACATTCGAGTGCGGGTCAGTAGCCTAGCAACAGCATTCTGAGCAAGATGAACCCTATTAAAGTGTTATCAGGCATACCAGCAAATAAAGAGCTGCAGTAATCAAGGAGAGAATTTAGAAAGGCTTGAAACAGCATCTGTGCAGCTTTCCTGCTCACACGATTCACAAGGTTTGCAATATTTATCAAGTGATAAAAAGCAGTTCGAGTCACAGATTTAAGATAGAAGTCAAATGAAAGCTCAGAATAACACCCAGATTTCTAACACATGGGGACAATATTGTATTGTATTGTATTGTATTGTATTGTATTGTATTGTATTGTATTGTATTGTATTGTATTGTACTGTATTGTACTGTATTGTATTGTATTGTATTGTATTGTATTGTACTGTACTGTATTGTACTGTATTGTATTGTACTGTATTGTACTGTACTGTATTGTATTGTACTGTATTGTATTGTACTGTATTGTACTGTACTGTATTGTATTGTATTGTACTGTATTGTACTGTATTGTATTGTACTGTACTGTATTGAGATTGTACTTGTACATATATTGTATTGTATGTATTGTACTGTATTGTATGTACTGTACCTTGGTATTGTACATGCATGACTGTATTGTACTGTACATGACATAACTGTATGTACATGTACTATTGTACATGTATTTGTACATGTACATTGCATTTGTACTGTACTGTACATAACATGTACTGTACATGACATGAACATGTACGTGTATGTACTGTATTGTACTGACTTGTATTGTACTGTACTGTATTGTATTGTACTGTATTGTATTGTACTGTATTGTACTGTATTGTATTGTATTGTATTGTATTGTATTGTATTGTACTTGTATTGTACTGTATTGTACTGTATTGTACTGTATTGAACAGCACCATTGAAACCAGTGATAGTTGGTGTATATTTTCTGATCATCATGTTACAGTATTAGTAGTGGCCAGCAATAAACTGACACACAATTCATCAAATGCATGTATCAGGGCGTTTGTATCAATTGCAATGTTCCAAGAAAAAAACAAAACAACAATCAATTTCAACATACTAATGAAAACCACAAGATGGCAGGAGACAACATGTCAGCAGCTCCTTCGTTGCGCCCCAGTTAACATGTTGAACTCTGACCGAGCCTCCCGAGGGGTTCCTGCGATTGTTCTCTGCTTCGTAATTTTAAAAGCATAGATCTGAATCTATGAATCTTAATCTGTGTGTTGTTTTTAATTATCATTATTGAGAAATATCATTTTTGAACGAATGAACATCTTGTATTAGATTAAGGGTTACGAATGGGAGAGATCTTGTGTTAGATTAAGGGTTACGAATGAGAGAGATCTTGTATTAGATTAAGGGTTACGAATGAGAGAGATCTTGTATTAGATTAAGGGTTACGAATGAGAGAGATCTTGTATTAGATTAAGGGTTACGAATGGGAGAGATCTTGTATTAGATTAAGGGTTACGAATGAGAGAGATCTTGTATCAGATTAAGGGTTACGAATGAGAGAGATCTTGTATTAGATTAAGGGTTACGAATGGGAGAGATCTTGTATCAGATTAAGGGTAATGAATGAGAGAGATCTTGTATCAGATTAAGGGTTACGAATGGGAGAGATCTTGTGTTAGATTAAGGGTGACGAATGAGAGAGATCTTGTATCAGATTAAGGGTTACGAATGGGAGAGATCTTGTATTAGATTAAGGGTTACGAATGAGAGAGATCTTGTGTTAGATTAAGGGTTACGAATGAGAGAGATCTTGTATTAGATTAAGGGTGACGAATGAGAGAGATCTTGTATTAGATTAAGGGTTACGAATGGGAGAGATCTTGTATCAGATTAAGGGTTACGAATGGGAGAGATCTTGTGTTAGATTAAGGGTTATGAATGGGAGAGATCTTGTGTTAGATTAAGGGTTATGAATGGGAGAGATCTTGTGTTAGATTAAGGGTTACATGGAGAGATCTTGTGTCAGATTAAGGGTAATGTATGGGAGAGATCTTGTGTTAGATTAAGGGTTATGAATGGGAGAGATCTTGTGTTAGATTAAGGGTTATGAATGGGAGAGATCTTGTGTTAGATTAAGGGTTACGAATGAGAGAGATCTTGTATTAGATTAAGGGTTACAAATGAGAGAGATCTTGTATCAGATTAAGGGTTACAAATGGGAGAGATCTTGTATCAGATTAAGGGTTACGAATGGGAGAGATGTTGTATTAGATTAAGGGTTACTGAGAGAGATCTTGTGTTAGATTAAGGGTTATGAATGGGAGAGATCTTGTATCAGATTAAGGGTTACTTGAAGAGATCTTGTATTAGATTAAGGGTTACGAATGAGAGAGATCTTGTATCAGATTAAGGGTTATGAATGAGAGAGATCTTGTATCAGATTAAGGGTAATGAATGAGAGAGATCTTGTATCAGATTAAGGGTAATGAATGAGAGAGATCTTGTATCAGATTAAGGGTAATGAATGAGAGAGATCTTGTATTAGATTAAGGGTTACGAATGAGAGAGATCTTGTATCAGATTAAGGGTTACGAATGAGAGAGATCTTGTATTAGATTAAGGGTTACGAATGGGAGAGATCTTGTATTAGATTAAGGGTTACGAATGAGAGAGATCTTGTATTAGATTAAGGGTTATGAATGGGAGAGATCTTGTATTAGATTAAGGGTTACTGGGAGAGATCTTGTGTTAGATTAAGGGTTAATGAATGGGAGAGATCTTGTATTAGATTAAGGGTTACGAATGAGAGAGATCTTGTATTAGATTAAGGGTTACGAATGGGAGAGATCTTGTATTAGATTAAGGGTTACGAATGGGAGAGATCTTGTATTAGATTAAGGGTTACGAATGGGAGAGATCTTGTGTTAGATTAAGGGTTACGAATGGGAGAGATCTTGTGTTAGATTAAGGGTTATGAATGAGAGAGATCTTGTATTAGATTAAGGGTTACGAATGGGAGAGATCTTGTGTTAGATTAAGGGTTATGAATGGGAGAGATCTTGTGTTAGATTAAGGGTTACAAATGGGAGAGATCTTGTGTTAGATTAAGGGTTATGAATGGGAGAGATCTTGTATCAGATTAAGGGTAATGAATGAGAGAGATCTTGTATCAGATTAAGGGTTATGAATGGGAGAGATCTTGTATTAGATTAAGGGTTATGAATGGGAGAGATCTTGTGTTAGATTAAGGGTTATGAATGGGAGAGATCTTGTATTAGATTAAGGGTTATGAATGGGAGAGATCTTGTATTAGATTAAGGGTTACGAATGGGAGAGATCTTGTATCAGATTAAGGGTAGGGAATGAGAGAGATCTTGTATTAGATTAAGGGTTATGAATGGGAGAGATCTTGTATTAGATTAAGGGTTACGAATGGGAGAGATCTTGTGTTAGATTAAGGGTTACGAATGAGAGAGATCTTGTGTTAGATTAAGGGTTACAATGAGAGAGATCTTGTGTTAGATTAAGGGTTACGAATGAGAGAGATCTTGTTGTTAGATTAAGGGTACGAATGAGAGAGGCTCTTGTATCAGATTAAGGGTTATGAATGAGAGAGATCTTGTATCAGATTAAGGGTACTGAATGAGAGAGATCTTGTATCAGATTAAGGGTGTGCACATGGGAGAGATCTTGTATCAGATTAAGGGTTACGAATGAAGAGATCTTGCATCAGATTAAGGGTTATGAACAGAGAGCTCTTGTATCAGATTAAGGGTACTTGAAGACTACTGAGAGGGATCTGTGCACAGAGATCTTTTGCAGTTAAGGGTATCAATGGGAGAGATCTTGTATCAGATTAAGGGTAATGAATGAGAGAGATCTTGTACAGATTAAGGGTTATGAATGAAGATGGGTACTGAATGAAGAGATCTTGTATTAGATTAAGGGTTACAATGGGAGAGATCTTGTGTTAGATTACGAATGGGAGAGATCTTGTATCATCCAGGGTTACGAATGGGAGAGATCTTGTGTTAGATTAAGGGTTATGAATGGGAGAGATCTTGTATCAGATTAAGGGTTATGCATGGGAGAGATCTGTGCACATTAAGGGTCCATGAATGAGAGAGATCTTGTATCATCCAAGGGTACTCGAGACACTATTAGATGCATGCAGGGAGCTGTGCACAGGGGCTGTTGTATCATCCAGTGTACTTGAACACTATTGCATGCAGGGAGCTGTACACAGGGGCTGTTGTATCATCCATTGTACTTGAACACTATTGCATGCAGGGAGCTGTGCACAGGGGCTGTTGTATCATCCAGTGTACTCGAACACTACTGCATGCAGGGAGCTGTGCACAGGGGCTGTTGTATCATCCAGTGTACTCGAACACTACTGCATGCAGGGAGCTGTGCACAGGGGCTGTTGTATCATCCAGTGTACTTGAACACTACTGCATGCAGACAGCTGTACACAGGGGCTATTGTATCATCCATTGTACTCGAACACTACTGCATGCAGGGAGCTGTACACAGGGGCTGTTGTATCATCCAGTGTACTCGAACACTACTGCATGCAGGGAGCTGTGCACAGGGGCTGTTGTATCATCCAGTGTACTCGAACACTACTGCATGCAGGGAGCTGTGCACAGGGGCTGTTGTAGCATCCAGTGTACTCGAACACTACTGCACGAAGGGAGCTGTGCACAGGGGCTGTTGTAGCAGAGTTTGTACTTGGTCCCTGATTAGTCTCCAGTAAATCATCTACTGAAATTGAAGCATGCATGCATTTACATAGGGTTAATATTCCAGGGCACTCCTTCACACAGTGTTACAGGACCTGATCCCACACCATCCACTTAAATGAAGCATCTTATTTTATTATTATTATTATTATTATTATTATTATTACATTATTATTACATTAAATATCATTGGTATAAATGTGACTGCAGATTTATAGAGGCCGTGTGTTTTCACAGTGTATCTTGAATCTCTTTAGAGTGTAGTTTGAGTATCAGAAGGGGTTTCATAGACTGAGAGGTTTCTACCACTGGGATACACGGTCTGCTTCACGTCAAACTCCACAGCAGCACTAAACCCCTTCTGGAAGACCTCGTTTGGATAAACATCATGTTCACATGAAAAGATTTGCAATTTCATATTGTGTGCATAAATACCTTTTAAGAAAAACACTCCAAGCCTGCCTGTTCACATTATTCTTATTTATTTACAATATTCAACATGGAAAAGCAGCACTGAAATGAAGCATCTTGTTTACAAGGGTGTCCAGGGCGCTCCTTCACACAGTGTTACAGGACCTGATCCCACACCATCCACTGAAATGAAGCATCTCGTTTACAAGGGTATCCAGGGCGCTCCTTCACACAGTGTTACAGGACCTGATCCCACACCATCCACTGAAATGAAGCATCTCGTTTACAAGGGTATCCAGGACGCTCCTTCACACAGTGTTACAGGACCTGATCCCACACCATCCACTGAAATGAAGCATCTCGTTTACAAGGGTATCCAGGACGCTCCTTCACACAGTGTTACAGGACCTGATCCCACACCATCCACTGAAATGAAGCATCTCGTTTACAAGGGTATCCAGGACGCTCCTTCACACAGTGTTACAGGACCTGATCCCACACCATCCACTGAAATGAAGCATCTCGTTTACAAGGGTATCCAGGACGCTCCTTCACACAGTGTTACAGGACCTGATCCCACACCATCCACTGAAATGAAGCATCTCGTTTACAAGGGTATCCAGGACGCTCCTTCACACAGTGTTACAGGACCTGATCCCACACCATCCACTGAAATGAAGCATCTCGTTTACAAGGGTATCCAGGGCGCTCCTTCACACAGTGTTACAGGACCTGATCCCACACCATCCACTGAAATGAAGCATCTCGTTTACAAGGGTATCCAGGACGCTCCTTCACACAGTGTTACAGGACCTGATCCCACACCATCCACTGAAATGAAGCATCTCGTTTACAAGGGTATCCAGGACGCTCCTTCACACAGTGTTACAGGACCTGATCCCACACCATCCACTGAAATGAAGCATCTCGTTTACAAGGGTATCCAGGACGCTCCTTCACACAGTGTTACAGGACCTGATCCCACACCATCCACTGAAATGAAGCATCTCGTTTACAAGGGTATCCAGGACGCTCCTTCACACAGTGTTACAGGACCTGATCCCACACCATCCACTGAAATGAAGCATCTCGTTTACAAGGGTATCCAGGGCGCTCCTTCACACAGTGTTACAGGACCTGATCACACACCATCCACTGAAATGAAGCATCTCGTTTACAAGGGTGTCCAGGACGCTCCTTCACACAGTGTTACAGGACCTGATCCCACACCATCCACTGAAATGAAGCATCTCGTTTACAAGGGTATCCAGGACGCTCCTTCACACAGTGTTACAGGACCTGATCACACACCATCCACTGAAATGAAGCATCTCGTTTACAAGGGTATCCAGGACGCTCCTTCACACAGTGTTACAGGACCTGATCCCACACCATCCACTGAAATGAAGCATCTCGTTTACAAGGGTATCTATAGCTGCAGCTTTCAAATGGGCTTTAATCACAGGCATGAATACATGAGGTCTGGAGGCATTCCAAGCCAAGCCTGCCCTGTGTCTGAATGAGAGCGTGCCTAGGGCATTGTTATATAAAACAGTAAGTGCTGATTGAGAGCGGAAGGACTATTGGCGTTTAGACAGATAAACAGCAGCTGTCTGTGGTTATTTTGCGTGTCTCCACTAGATGGCACATTTCCCCGTCAGTTCCACTGTCCCAGCCCAGCTTCTGTCGCTTGCATTTGCAGTAGCAGCATGACCTGATGCAGATACCAGCGTGGCGTTTGCAACAGGCTGCCGGGGGGATTGGTCCCCAAAAACAGAGTTCTCTATGTGTACCCCAAAAATAACAAGACTTCATATATGGGTGGTAGTGTTTCTTCCACATGTTGACTTTGAGACTGTTTCTGGAACCTTGTAACACAATATCTGTATCATAAAAAAACAAATCTACATTTAAATGGCACATCAGGACCTTTTGATTTGATTGTGTTACATGTTCCCATGT
>NW_024474312.1:0-6000 GCF_017654505.1 Polyodon spathula
GTTGCTACAACTGTTTACGTAAGGTGTGTATATTACAACACATTAATTCCTGACTGAGCACTTTTCTAAGCTTTTAAATTGCATAAACTGCCTCAAGATGAAAATCCACTCTTTCAGGTGTGTGTGAGTGATCAATGAGGGTACACTTCTCACAAACTCATTGAGAATCCACTCTTTCAGGTGTGTGTGAGTGATCAATGAGGGTACACTTCTCACAAACTCATTGAGAATCCACTCTTTCAGGTGTGTGTGAGTGATCAATGAGGGTACACTTCTCACAAACTCATTGAGAATCCACTCTTTCAGGTGTGTGTGAGTGATCAATGAGGGTACACTTCTCACAAACTCATTGAGAATCCACTCTTTCAGGTGTGTGTGAGTGATCAATGAGGGTACACTTCTCACAAACTCATTGAGAATCCACTCTTTCAGGTGTGTTTGAGTGACTAGTGGATCAATGATTGTACACTTCTCAAAACTCATTGAGAATCCACTCTTTCAGGTGTGTGTGAGTGATCAATGAGGGTACACTTCTCACAAACTCATTGAGAATCCACTCTTTCAGGTGTGTGTGAGTGATCAATGAGGGTACACTTCTCACAAACTCATTGAGAATCCACTCTTTCAGGTGTGTGTGAGTGATCAATGAGGGTACACTTCTCACAAACTCATTGAGACTCCACTCTTTCAGGTGTGTGTGAGTGATCAATGAGGGTACACTTCTCACAAACTCATTGAGAATCCACTCTTTCAGGTGTGTGTGAGTGATCAATGAGGGTACACTTCTCACAAACTCATTGAGAATCCACTCTTTCAGGTGTGTTTGAGTGATCAGTGAGGGTACACTTCTCACAAACTCATTGAGAATCCATCTTTCAGGTGTGTGTGAGTGAGTGATCAATGAGGATACACTTCTCACTCATTGACTCCACTCTTTCAGGTGTGTTTGAGTGATCAGTGAGGGTACACTTCTCACAAACTCATTGAGAATCAACTCTTTCAGGTGTGTTTGAGTGATCAGTCCACTTCTCACAAACTCATTGAGAATCCACTCTTTCAGGTGTGTTTGAGTGATCAGTGAGGGTACACTTCTCACAAACTCATTGAGACTCCACTCTTTCAGGTGTGTGTGAGTGATCAATGAGGGTACACTTCTCACAAACTCATTGAGAATCCACTCTTTCAGGTGTGTTTGAGTGATCAATGAGGGTACACTTCTCACAAACTCATTGAGAATCCACTCTTTCAGGTGTGTTTGAGTGATCAATGAGGGTACACTTCTCACAAACTCATTGAGAATCCACTCTTTCAGGTGTGTTTGAGTGATCAATGAGGGTACACTTCTCACAAACTCATTGAGAATCCACTCTTTCAGGTGTGTGTGAGTGATCAATGAGGGTACACTTCTCACAAACTCATTGAGACTCCACTCTTTCAGGTGTGTGTGAGTGATCAATGAGGGTACACTTCTCACAAACTCATTGAGAATCCACTCTTTCAGGTGTGTGTGAGTGATCAATGAGGGTACACTTCTCACAAACTCATTGAGACTCCACTCTTTCAGGTGTGTGTGAGTGACTAGTAGCCGTCAGTCCATTTTTCAGTAATCCTTGAGATCTAGTAAATGTTTCTCTCATAATGTCCTATTGAAATGAATCGTTGACACTAAAATGGTTTCAATTGCAGGCCCCAACACGCACATTCACTCAACAGTAGTTCTTAGTTTATTTTGGTCCCCTAGCACAATGACTTGCTTCACTAGTGTTTATACATTGGCTTGGATTTACTTAACTATTGGTCACATGACGCGTTTGATGTTTGAGCCGGTGAAGCTCCACCTGGTAGCACCTGATAGCAAACAGCAGGAATGTGTTCTTAAATACTGTTTACTTCATAATAATTGAATATGTGTAATGCTTTGAAACATTGGACTGGGAACTGGGACACAAATAAATAGCTTTAAAGAAATTACAAATAAAAGTGAACCAATACAAACTTAATTGGTGTATAACAATCAATTCAAACAGTAGTGGTTTATATAAACAAAACACAGCACAATAACAAGATAAGGAAAAACAAACCATGCAGCAAATCTTTGAAGTCAATGGCCAGTACAAACACAGTGCTGCAGTAGCCAAGGACTAGGACTGAAAGAGATACAAGAACAAAATAAAATACTGACACTGATAATACAGCATAGAAACAAAACCTGCACTATATATATTGTGAGCAGGGAGAGGGTTAATTTCATTCCTGCTGAAGAAAAAACACGTGCAAATGAACACGTGCAAATGAACATTTGCTTAATTTGATTGTTAATTGTTTGATTATTAATTATCCCCTGCACCTGGTGATTATTGTAAATTAGAGCCAGGTGCAGAGTATTTAAATCTTTCGTCGGTCCGACAAGACCCCGACGTACCGCACAACACCTCCCCGGTCGACAGGGACACAGGAGGCTTTTAAAGGGGCAATGAACCGTGGTGCGCTGCAGTCATGTTACTATATATATATATATATATATATATATATATATATATATATATATTATATATATATATTATTATAAATAAAAATCAGAGGAGATATGGAGAAGCAGAAAGTCTCTTCCTTCAACCTATTGCAGACATGACACACGTTCGTCGTCCTAATCAGGTCAGTTACCCGATGGGATACTTTTGGCGTTGAGGAAATGTTTGACAATGTAGCCAAACAAAAACACAGAGGGGGAAGGGCATATGAGCGGTGGATTAATGTTGTCTCTTTAACAGATTCACCACACTGATTACGTTGGGTGGAGTGTGTGTTTGTCAGACACCTTATAGATTTAGTGATGTGTCCTGATTATGTGGTGTGTCGTGTCAGGTGGGTGTGTACACAAACACAGAGAAATATCTACACAGGACTAATACAAACACACACACACAGAGGAATATCTACACAGGACTAATACAAACACACACACACAAACACAGAGGAATATCTACACAGGACTAATACAAACACACACACACACACACACACACAAACACACAGGTGAGGATGTCTCCTCTTATACGTGTGCTATATGCAAACACACACACACACACACACACACACACATACACACACACACAGGTGTTTTCATCTTACAACCAGGTGTAATACCCAACAGTATTGTGTATACATGTGTGATACGTGTGTCCTAACACACGTTTGTGTGTGTGTGTGTGTGTGTTCTCACAAGCACCTTATAGGAATATGTACTTCATTACGTTGTGTGGTGTGTGTGTGTGTGTCTCACATTACGACACACACACACACCACACACACACACACAACACACACACACGTCAAACATACGTGTGTCCATACGTTTGTTGTGTGGTGTGGTGTTACACACACACACACACACACACACACAACACACACAGGACACACACAGCACACACACACACACAGCACACACACACAGGAGTATGTGTGGCGGACACGATTCGTAGTGCCTCCTTACGTCACACAAGTAATGCACACAACACACACACACACACACACACACACACACACAGAGGAATACCTGTGTCCTCAGCAAGTTTGTGTGTAATTCTACAAACCCACACACTCACAAGCACACACACACACAAGACAACACCACTCACTTAATACAAGTGTGTCTATGCACACAGAGTATGTTTGTGTGTGTGTCAACACAAGCTAGAGAACTATGCCCACGTGTCCTGTGCACACACACACACACAGAGGAATATCTGCACAGGACTAATACAAACACACACACACAAACACAGAGGAATATCTACACAGGACTAATACAAACACACACAAGCACACAGAGGAATATCTACACAGGACTAATACAAACACACACACACATACACACAGAGGAACAGAGGAATAATCTACACAGGACTAATACAAACACACACACACACACAGAGGAATATCTACACAGGACTAATACAAACACACACACACAAACACAGAGGAATATCTACACAGGACTAATACAAACACACACACACACACACACACAGAGGAATATCTACACAGGACTAATACAAACACACACACACAAACACAGAGGAATATCTACACAGGACTAATACAAACACACACACACACACACACACAAGTCACAACACATTAGATGTGTCCTTATGTCACCCAACCACATACGTGTGTCTCCGTTACACAAGCCGTTATGATGTGTGTATGCACACAGAGTAAGATGTGTGTGTGTGCACTCACAAGCACACAGATGTGTGTGTGCGAGTGTTCGTGATGTCTCCTTATATGTGGGTCCACAACGCAGAGTCTTGCAAACACACACACACACACACACAAGCACACAGAGGAATATGCACACAGGAGTAATACAACACACACACACACACACACAGGAATATCTACACAGGACTAATACAAACACACACACACACACACACAGGGATCGTGTGTCTATGCATACGTGTGTCTCATGATGTTTGTGTGGTGGTGTGGGTGTGTCGTGTGGTCTCCTTATACGTGTCCCTCATGCAACTCGGTGTCACATACGGTGTGCACACACACAAGCACACACACACACACACACACAGCACACAAACACATACACACACACACAACACAAAACACACACAACACACACACACACACACAGCACACAGAGGAATATGCACACAGGAGTAATGCAACACACACACACACACACACACACACACACACAAGCACACAGAGGAATATGCACACAGGAGTAATGCAAACACACACACACACACACACACACACACACACAGGAATATGCACACAGGAGATGTGTGTGGTAGTAGCGCACACCACACACACACACACACACACACACACAACACACACTCACATAGTGTGTCGTGTGATACACACACACACACACACACACACACACACACAACATGCACACACAGGAGTAATGCAAACACACACAAGCACACAGAGGAATATGCACACAGGAGTCTTGCAAACACAGATTTCCAGAAGGTAGCTTTTCTTTCTGCAGCCCGCCGCACCTCTCTGCTCTTATTTCTCTCTCCCATCTCTACTGCTCCAAGCAGGGCTTCGAAAAGCTGAAATTAGTGTTGCCAGACCCCCCATCAAACTAGATGAATGCAAGAAAACCTGTAGAATTTCCCATAACACCTCTGGGACCAAAACTATTAGTATGAGAATCTCAAGTTCCTGTTTTTCTAATGACAAACACAAACAATTAGGCTGTGAAATGTTCAGTATGTATACTGCATTTATTAAGATGCATTTCATGCAAGGAACACTGAAACCCAACTTTAATTAATATCAGAAACACACATCAAGTCAAGTCCTGTTACAGTAGATTCTTGTTAGCCCAGAAGCCTATGGTGACAGTTTTATGCAATTACCAGCGTATGAAATTATCAGTAACATATACAGGGTAATACATTTAATTGTATAGCTGATAATTGCAAAATATATATTCTGGTTCAATGAAGAGGTATGTTCCTTATTGTAGTTAAATGCATTAAACTCTGAGACACACGGGATATGCATTTCCCAGGCATCTATAGCGTGTGCATTTTCTTAGGAAATGTGCTTCACTTATTTTAATATGCAATGAATTGGAATGCACTGTACTCGCATCTGTAAATGCAGCTGGAGGGAAACCTCTGATCTGGCAGCACTGTGTGGAATCCACCTGACCGCGGGCGCTGCTAATAATAATTCGATTATAATGAGTTCCATGGAGCCTGACAGTCAGTGTAAACCCACAGCGTTAACCAGCATATTAATGACATTAAAAGAGATCCTTAAAAACTAAACTTTTAAACAGTGCATTAGCTCTTATTCTCCAGGTGTGTTTGAATTCACTCAGATTCAGTCATTTCAATGCATCTGTGGCCAGTTTTAACATTGTCTTCAGAACTAAAACTATTCAGCTGTTCCGCCTGTGAAACCCTGTGAAATTCTTAAACACACATATTAAATTCATGTCAGTTTGCG
>NW_024474313.1:0-11000 GCF_017654505.1 Polyodon spathula
GTCGTTCATTTAAAGTGGCACCATGTTATAATTGCTTCTGTGATGGTGGTCCACTATGAAAGGTGCGCTATAAAATAAAGATTGATTGATTGATTGATTGATTGAAAGATTGGCAGGGATATTGTCTACACCCTGTTCATATTAATAGTTTACTATTAACTGTGGGGAGTGTCATATTTCTGTGACGTGTGAAATGGATACATTATATGATCTATGTTTTCTTAATATTTAATTTCAGGCTGGTTAAATATGCTATCATGTGTATGGCTCCATTGTTAAATGTTTTTTAAGCATGCTTACTAACTAGTCTGTTAAAATACGCTTCAGTGTGTGAGGAATGGCTGTGAGGAAGCACGCTCATGTCGCGCTGTGCACTAATGCACACAACGGGATATGAAAGAGGTGAACATGTCTTATTAGGAACATGGAGATGATATACTAAAGCATCCTTTGAAGATTTTTTTGAAAGCAAAATGTTAAGGAATTGTAAGATGAGATCAGTTGCATTTTAGTGGTTTCAACCCACCCTGCATTTCCAAAACACCCTCCCTGGCGAACCATAGTAAATGCACAGTATAGATGCTACAGGGCTGCTGTCTGTGTTAATGTAGTTACCAGGTCAGTATAGATGTGTTTAGATGCTACAGGGCTGCTGTCTGTGTTAATGTAGTTACCAGGTCAGTATAGATGTGTTTAGATGCTACAGGGCTGCTGTCTGTGTTAATGTAGTTACCAGGTCAGTATAGATGTGTTTAGATGCTACAGGGCTGCTGTCTGTGTTAATGTAGTTACCAGGTCAGTATAGATGTGTTTGAGTGTCTGTGCTAATATTGCTTTGTTCTAACATTTTAATGACTGCCACTGGTGATAAAGAGCTACCCGCTTGTTTCAATTGAAACATGCATGGCTTTGCGTTTCAGTGCAGAGTAGAAGCAGCGTCATGGCTCAGTGCACCAGAGAGAAGCAGGTATCATGGCTCAGTGCACCAGAGAGCGCATCTGCTCAGCCAGCTTGAGTTTCACTTCCTGCAGCCCGAAGGTTCAGAGTCATGCTTGTACCCAGGCCCAGGTTAAACACGCTTCCACTGAAGCACAAATCATGTTTTTACTTTGCAAAGCCCAAACTCCCTGAACTGGGGCCAGTGTTAACCGGTATGCAGTGTTGCACTGGTGTGCCTGTGCTTCATACACAATATAGACGATGCTTCTTACAGAGAAACTGGCTATCAGTTTACATGACATGCCTTGTAATGTCATTGCATGTGTGTGATAACATTACACTCAGCACTTCAGAAGAGACATTAAACCAAGATCGTTTAGGAAATGACTCTGCAGCTGCAGCAGTTGGTGATGATGCAGAGTTCACCCCCAAAATGTCAGACTTTAAAGTCATTAAGTCGTTTTGGATAAAAGCATCTGCTAAATTACTAATTTAAATGACTAATTCCTTATTAATAAAATACAATGTGTAACTACAGTGTAATTACAAAGACACAAGTAACTGCCAACAATGTAATTGTGTTGCTTTGTAACGTGACCATGTGTATAATTATTGTGTAACTACAGTGTAGTTAAAGACACATAATGCAAAGTATATTGATAATGTAAAGGCTATTCACCAGAGATACATACCAAGTGGAGAAACGCTACAATAAGATTGTGCCACTTCAGCCAAGTACCAGAAAGTGTATTGATTACAATATCACTGATTTATAAGATTGTGTTTCCAATATGCAGTACACCATACTGTTCATGATGTAATCATTCAGATCATTAGAACATTTTAAACATGCACATTGCATCTGTTGCTATTTCTCTCAATGGTTCTGGATGTGTTCTTCGTATCTGTTGTTATTTCTCTCAATGGTTCTGGATGTGTTCTTCGTATCTGTTGTTATTTCTCTCAATGGTTCTGGATGTGTTCTTCGTATCTGTTGTTATTTCTCTCAATGGTTCTGGATGTGTTCTTCGTATCTGTTGCTATTTCTCTCAATGGTTCTGGATGTGTTCTTCGTATCTGTTGTTATTTCTCTCAATGGTTCTGGATGTGTTCTTCGTATCTGTTGTTATTTCTCTCAATGGTTCTGGATGTGTTCTTCGTATCTGTTGTTATTTCTCTCAATGGTTCTGGATGTGTTCTTCGTATCTGTTGTTATTTCTCTCAATGGTTCTGGATGTGTTCTTCGTATCTGTTGTTATTTCTCTCAATGGTTCTGGATGTGTTCTTCGTATCTGTTGTTATTTCTCTCAATGGTTCTGGATGTGTTCTTCGTATCTGTTGTTATTTCTCTCAATGGTTCTGGATGTGTTCTTCGTATCTGTTGTTATTTCTCTCAATGGTTCTGGATGTGTTCTTCGTATCTGTTGTTATTTCTCTCAATGGTTCTGGATGTGTTCTTCGTATCTGTTGTTATTTCTCTCAATGGTTCTGGATGTGTTCTTCGTATCTGTTGTTATTTCTCTCAATGGTTCTGGATGTGTTCTTCGTATCTGTTGTTATTTCTCTCAATGGTTCTGGATGTGTTCTTCGTATCTGTTGTTATTTCTCTCAATGGTTCTGGATGTGTTCTTCGTATCTGTTGTTATTTCTCTCAATGGTTCTGGATGTGTTCTTCGTATCTGTTGTTATTTCTCTCAATGGTTCTGGATGTGTTCTTCGTATCTGTTGTTATTTCTCTCAATGGTTCTGGATGTGTTCTTCGTATCTGTTGTTATTTCTCTCAATGGTTCTGGATGTGTTCTTCGTATCTGTTGTTATTTCTCTCAATGGTTCTGGATGTGTTCTTCGTATCTGTTGTTATTTCTCTCAATGGTTCTGGATGTGTTCTTCGTATCTGTTGTTATTTCTCTCAATGGTTCTGGATGTGTTCTTCGTATCTGTTGTTATTTCTCTCAATGGTTCTGGATGTGTTCTTCGTATCTGTTGTTATTTCTCTCAATGGTTCTGGATGTGTTCTTCGTATCTGTTGTTATTTCTCTCAATGGTTCTGGATGTGTTCTTCGTATCTGTTGCTATTTCTCTCAATGGTTCTGGATGTGTTCTTCGTATCTGTTGTTATTTCTCTCAATGGTTCTGGATGTGTTCTTCGTATCTGTTGCTATTTCTCTCAATGGTTTTGGATGTTACTGGTTTTTTTGTTGTTTTCATCTGTAAAGCACTTTGAGACAATTGATCACGAAAGGTTCTATGTAGGAAATACTAGAAAGCTTTTGACAAAGTCCTGCATAAAAGATTAATTCTCAAACTGAATGCAGTATGGATTCAAGAAAATGCATGCTCATGGATTAGGGAGTGGTTATCATGTAGACAACAGAAAGTACTGATTAGAGGAGAAACCTCAAAATGGAGTGTGGTAACCAGTGGAGTACCACAGGGATCAGTACTAGGTCCTCTGCTATTCCTAATCTACATTAATGATTTAGATTCTGGTATAGTAAGCAAACTTGTTAAGTTTGTAGATGACACAAAAATAGGAGGAGTGGCGAACAACTTTGCAGCAGTAAAATGATCTAGACAAGATTCAGAACTGGGCAGACACATGTCAAATGACATTTAATAGAGGAAAATGTAAGGTACTGCACGCAGGAAATAAAAATGTGCATTATAAATATCATATGGAAGATACTGAAACTGAAGAAAGAAGTGAAAAGTGTTGAATTTAAATCAAGGGAAGTAATGTTAAAACTGTACAATGCATTAGTAAGACTTCATCTAGAATATTGTGTTCAGTTCTGGTCACCTCACTACAAAAAGGATATTGCTGCTCTAGAAAGAGTGCAAAGAAGAGCGACCAGAATTATTCTGGGTTTAAAAGTCATGTCATATGCAGACAGGCTAAAATAATTGAATCTGTTCAGTCTTGAACAAAGAAGACGACGCTGTGACCTGATTCAAGCATTCAAAATTCTAAAAGGTATTGACAATGTCGACCCAAGGGACTTTTTTGACCTGAAAAAAGAAACAAGGACCAGGGGTCACAAATGGAGTTTAGACAAAGGGGAATTCAGAACAGAAAATAGGAGGTGCTTTTTTACACAGAGAATTGTGGGAGCCTGGAACCAACTCCCCAGTAATGTTGTTGAAGCTGACACCCTGGGATCCTTCAAGAAGCTGCTTGATGAGATTCTGGGATCAATAAGCTACTAACAACCAAGCGAGCAAGATGGACTTAATGGTCTCCTCTCATCTGTAACCTTTCTTATGATCTGATAATATATATTTTTAAGGATTTTCTTCCCATTTTGTTAAGTACCTTAATATCCTTAAGTGATTGTGTTTTTATAGATGTGAAATTCTGTAATTCCTTAAAAAAATCTATTTGACCAGCATTGAAGACGATGAATCAATACAACTTACATGTGGCTTAGAACAAATGAAACTATCTGAATGAAACCCTGCTCTGGTATCATGCCAGAGTTAAAGTCAAGCTATTAAACTGAACTATTAAACTGAACGAGGGTAATTCAATATTAAACTCAAGCTATTAAACTGAACGAGGGTAATTCAATATTAACTCAAGCTATTAAACTGAACGAGGGTGATTCAATATTAACTCAAGCTATTAACTCAAGCTATTAAACTGAACGAGGGTGATTCAATATTAACTCAAGCTATTAAACTGAACGAGGGTAATTCAATATTAACTCAAGCTATTAAACTGAACGAGGGTAATTCAATATTAACTCAAGCTATTAAACTGAACGAGGGTAATTCAATATTAACTCAAGCTATTAAACTGAACGAGGGCAATTCAATATTAACTCAAGCTATTAAACTGAACGAGGGCGATTCAGTGAGGGCTGGTTAGCAATCATAAGGGGTTTATTATTTTGTGTTTCTGTTGCAATAGAAAACTTTGATGAACTCGCCTATCGTATCGATCAATACAAGCAAGGCAACAGTAACACTGTGCGCTCAGGCAGGCAACAGCTTGACAAAGAGGGTCTGATTCAGATGCATTTCATGTGCGTACAGTTCAAGTGGAACATATTATTCTGAACCCAAACCTTAGCAATATGTATGTGTGTGTGAGGGGGTGGATATCAATATTATTATGTCCCAGTGTTTTGATGTTAAAATAATATAATGCATTCACACCCACCCATAGTAATTTATGCATTCTGCTTTTTTTTTTTAAATCAGTCATCATTATTTATCCACACAAGCAGCCAAGGCAGCGCACTGCTTGTTAAGTTCATTGTGTCCAGTTCTGTTTGCAAGGTTGTGATATGAAGGGACGTGGCATTCTTTTTTACTGTGTGGTTTCTTATCATCTGCTGCCACCTGATACCACTTCACTATCAGAGCTTTCAGGGGGTTCTTAGAGCCTTGCCCGTATGCAAACAGGGCCCGAAATACTCTGTGTGAGCGAGCGAGTGAGTCTGCCTGCCTGTGTCGTTAAGCTAGTGAAGCGAGGTGGCTCACAGGTGCTCTCAAGCACTCGGGTATTTTTGGGTCTGAAACTATAAGTTGTTAAGTGGAAACAGAAAATTCTAGTACAAAGATTTGCATATCTCTAATAACAAGTGTTTTCTTTTTCACTCTGATTGGTATGATTCCCAAATTAGAATGGAAAATGGCACAGATGTTGAAGGTGCCTAGATGAGTATATTCACAAGAGTTAAAGCACGCCTTGCTCTACTTTAAGGGACAATATAAAGAATAGAAATGAAGCAACCCCTTCCCAATATTATTCCTTTTTTACATGCAGTATTCCAGTCCCTTCCTGTATTCAGTATCAAGGCCCCTCTCTGCAGCCCTGAACATGTGAGCCCTCTGTTAAAATAGCAGCAAGACTGCTTCTTTCTTACCTTTTCAACTTTGAGAACTGCTACATGCTACATGCTGTAACGCATTTTCAATTGGAACAGCGTGCATTTAAGAACATGAACATCAAAAGCAGACAGAATAATACAGAGCTTTTTAAAATGATCAGAATTACGTAAGAGAAGCGTGTTTTTCTTCTTGTCATGTCATAATTATAATTTCCATGCGTTCGTGTTTCAAATAATGTAATGTGAACACACTCAATCAATAATTATGTTTCCTGGTGTGGTTATGATTCATAAGGGGTTTGGAATAAATTTACAAACAGATAATTCATAAGTCTGAGCAAGCGTACAGTTTTCAATACGACAAATAGCTCTTGTGAAGCATCTCTTGAATCTGACAAGGTCTGAAAGCAGGCAGTCCGATCCTGATACAGTCTATAGAGCACACAGCTCAGCTGCATTGTAATCTGCTGTTAACATAAATCATTGTAGATCGTTATCATAGACTTCTGCATTATTATTATTATTATTATTATTATTATTATTATTATTATTATTATTATTATTATACTATTATTAGTATTATTAAACATCTAGAAACAGCCTCAATGCCTCTAATTATAAGAAGAAATACATATTTTCCAAGGGGATGGGTTATTTTACACTGGTATCAATCAATCAATCGGGCCCAACAAAAATGTGTTACCATAAACTCAATCAATCAATCATATTTATATAGCGCCTTTCATAGTGGATCACCATCACAAAACACTTTACAAGATAGTGAGGAACAATGCATAATACACGAAATACAGTGAAATACAGAGATCTCTCTCCCAGCTCTAGTGTGTGCAGCTCCCACAGTCGCTCGCTTCAAATCAACTCTCAAGACCCGCCTGTTCTCTCTTTCTTTCAATGCTCTTCAAACCTTGTATCTGTTATTAGCTGTTGTGTAATTTGCTATTTCAGGTTTTTCACTCCCTCTTATTCATATGATTCTGTATGACACACACATCCACAATGTTTAGAATTCACATCCTAGCCTTGTATTTAATGTGCTATGCCCTGTATTTCACTGTATTTAATGTGCTATGCCCTGTATTTCACTGTATTTAATGTGCTATGCCCTGTATTTCACTGTATTTAATGTGCTATGCCCTGTATTTCACTGTATTTAATGTGCTATGCCCTGTATTTCACTGTATTTAATGTGCTATGCCCTGTATTTCACTGTATTTAATGTGCTATGCCCTGTATTTCACTGTATTTAATGTGCTATGCCCTGTATTTCACCTGTATTTCACTGTATTTAATGTGCTATGCCCTGTATTTCACTGTATTTAATGTGCTATGCCCTGTATTTCACTGTATTTAATGTGCTATGCCCTGTATTTCACTGTATTTAATGTGCTATGCCCTGTATTTCACTGTATTTAATGTGCTATGCCCTGTATTTCACTGTATTTAATGTGCTATGCCCTGTATTTCACTGTATTTAATGTGCTATGCCCTGTATTTCACTGTATTTAATGTGCTATGCTCTGTATTTCACTGTATTTAATGTGCTATGCCCTGTATTTCACTGTATTTAATGTGCTATGCCCTGTATCTCACTGCATGTGATTTGTCTCAGGCAGGACAGACTCTGGTGCTGGTGTGTGATTTGTCTCAGGCAGGACAGTGCTCTGTATTTCACTGGTGTGTGATTTGTCTCAGGTGATTTACAGACTCTGGTGCTGGTGTGTGATTTGTCTCAGGCAGGACAGACTCTGGTGCTGGTGTGTGATTTGTCACAGGCAGGACAGTACTCTGGTGCTGGTGTGTGATTTGTCTCAGGCAGGACAGACTCTGGTGCTGGTGTGTGATTTGTCTCAGGCAGGACAGACTCTGGTGCTGGTGTGTGATTTGTCTCAGGCGGGACAGACTCTGGTGCTGGTGTGTGATTTGTCTCAGGCGGGACAGACTCTGGTGCTGGTGTGTGATTTGTCTCAGGCGGGACAGACTCTGGTGCTGGTGTGTGATTTGTCTCAGGCAGGACAGACTCTGGTGCTGGTGTGTGATTTGTCTCAGGCAGGACAGACTCTGGTGCTGGTGTGTGATTTGTCTCAGGCAGGACAGACTCTGGTGCTGGTGTGTGATTTGTCTCAGGCAGGACAGGACTCTGCTGGGTGTGTGATTCAGCCCTCTCTCATAGGAGGACTGCTGGTGTGTGATTTGTCTCAGGCAGGACAGACTCTGGTGCTGGTGTGTGATTTGTCTCAGGCAGGACAGACTCTGGTGCTGGTGTGTGATTTGTCTCAGGCAGGACAGACTCTGTGCTGTGTCTCATAGGACTCAGGGTGGACAGACTCTGTGCTGGTGTGTGATTTGTCTGATTCAGGCCTGGACAGTCTCATAGGACTCTGTGGTGTGATTCAGCCCTGTGCAGTGTCTCATAGGACTCTGCTGGTGTGATGCCCTGTGCTTTGTCTCATAGGACTCTGCTGGTGTGATTCAGCCCTGTGCTGTGTCTCATAGGACTCTGCTGGTGTGATTCAGCCCTGTGCTGTGTCTCATAGGACTCTGCTGGTGTGATTCAGCCCTGTGCTGTGTCTCATAGGACTCTGCTGGTGTGATTCAGCCCTGTGCTGTGGTTCTGTTCAACTCCTTTAAGGTAGTTCTAGTAAAACCACTGCTTTAAAAAAAAAAATGACTATGAATCCAAAAGTTCTTAACAATTCCAGGCCCGTTTCTAATCTCTCGCTGGTCCCCAAGGTTTTATCCAGAGTAGCAGCTGACTTGTGTCAGAGTAAGTGCTGTGCTTCTGATATGAGCTCAGCCTCAGCTCTTATACTTCCAGATCTAAGAGCAGCGTTACTGATCATCCTATTGTGATTGATAATCTAGTGAGGCTGTCAGGCTGCGTCCTGTCTTGGTTTCAATCCTATATTTCAAACAGGTTTCAATTTGTTAAAATTCAGAAGAATCATCTTTTTTTATCTGCAGTTACACGTGGTGTCCGGCAGGGTTCTGTTCCTGGTCCAGTTTTGTTTTCCTTGTATATGCTGCTACCCTTGTGAGACAGTATCTGCAGACATGAGGTACATTGCCATCGTTATGATACTCAGTTATCTTTATCTCTCAATACTCTGACTAGCTGTCTTGCTGACATTAAGCAATGTTGAACTCACATCAAATAGAGCTGATGCTTTTGGGATCACAGAATCAACACAAGACTATGAATCCATCAGATTTTACATTGGATAGTTTCTACTCTGAGCTGAAGGGTGGAATGAGAAACAGGGGTGTCAGGCTGGATCCAGATCTTTGATTGAGTCTCACATTAGGAATGTAACTAAAGTGTATTTTTACATTTAAGAAGTATTGCTAAACTAAGATGTTCTCTGTCTGCAGGATGCTGAGAGACTGATGCATGCTTTTAAACATCTCAGATTGAACTGCAGTGCTCTTGAGAGACTGATGCATGCTTTTAAAAAAAAAATGACTATGAATGCCAAGAGAGTTGCTTTTACAACATCTCAGGCCCGTTTCTAAGTGCTCTTGAGAGTCTGATGCAAGGTTTTATAACATCTCAGAGTAGCAGCTGACTTGTGTCAGAGTAAGTGCTGTGCTGTTATAACTCTCAGATTGATTACTGAGCTCAGCCTCAGCTCTTATACTTCCAGATCTAAGAGCAGCGTTACTGATGCATGCTATTATAACATCTCAGATTGATCTACTGAGTGCTGTTGAGAGACTGCGTCCTGTCTTGGTTTCAATCCTATATTTCAAACAGGTTTCAATTTGTTAAAATTCAGAAGAATCATCTTTTTTTATCTGCAGTTACACGTTGATGTCCGGCAGGGTTCTGTTCCTGGTCCAGTTTTGTTTTCCTTGTATATGCTGCTGCCCTTATAACATCTCAGATTGATTACTGCAGTGCTCTTGAGAGACTGATGCATGCGTTTATAACACTCAGATTGATTACTTTATGCTCTCAAGAGACTGATGCAGCTGTTATAACTCTCAGATTGATTACTGCAGTGCTCTTGAGAGACATGATGCATGCTTTTGAGAGATAACATCAACAGATTGATCACTTCAGTGCTCTTGAGAGACTGATGCATGAATAACATCTCAGATTGATTACTGCAGTGCTCTTGAGAGACTGATGCATGCTTTTATAACATCTCAGCTTGATTACTTCAGTGCTCTTGAGAGACTGATGCATGCAGGCTAACATCTCAGATTGATCTTTGAGTGCTCTTGAGAGACTGATGCATGCTTTTATAACATCTCAGATTGATTACTGTAGTGCTAAGAGACTGATGCATGCTTTTATAACATTTAAGATTGATGCTCTTGAGAGACTGATGCATGCTTTTATAACATCTCAGATTGATTACTGCAGTGCTCTTGAGAGACTGATGCATGCTTTTATAACATCTCAGATATTACTGCATGCTCTTGAGAGACTGATGCATGCTTTTATAACATCTCAGATTGATTACTGCAGTGCTCTTGAGAGACTGATGCATGCTTTTATAACATCTCAGATTGATTACTGCAGTGCTCTTGAGAGACTGATGCATAACATCTCAGATTGATTACTTGCTTTGATGATGCAACATCTCAGATTGATTACTGCAGTGCTCTTGAGAGACTGATGCATGCTTTTATAACATCTCAGATTGATTACTGCAGTGCTCTTGAGAGACTGATGCATGCTTTTATAACATCTCAGATTGATTACTGCAGTGCTCTTGAGAGACTGATGCATGCTTTTATAACATCTCAGATTGATTACTGCAGTGCTCTTGAGAGACTGATGCATGCTTTTATAACATCTCAGATTGATTACTGCAGTGCTCTTGAGAGACTGATGCATGCTTTTATAACATCTCAGATTGATTACTGCAGTGCTCTTGAGAGACTGATGCATGCTTTTATAACATCTCAGATTGATTACTGCAGTGCTCTTGAGAGACTGATGCATGCTTTTATAACATCTCAGATTGATTACTGCAGTGCTCTTGAGAGACTGATGCATGCTTTTATAACATCTCAGATTGATTACTGCAGTGCTCTTGAGAGACTGATGCATGCTTTTATAACATCTCAGATTGATTACTGCAGTGCTCTTGAGAGACTGATGCATGCTTTTATAACATCTCAGATTGATTACTGCAGTGCTCTTGAGAGACTGATGCATGCTTTTATAACATCTCAGATTGATTACTGCAGTGCTCT
>NW_024474314.1:0-11853 GCF_017654505.1 Polyodon spathula
TGAGAGACTGATGCATGCTTTTATAACATCTCAGATTGATTATTGCAATGCTCTTTCTCTGGTATTTCAAGTTGTGTTTTATCTTGATTGCAGCACAAGGAGCACAAACACATGACTCCTGTTTTAGCAGCCTTGCACTGGCTTCCTGTACAATTTAGGATCGGTTTTAAGGTCCTGCTTTTAACTTATAAAGCTTTAAATGACTTGCTCCCCTATATGTAAAAGATTTGCTGAGCCCACATGCCCCGAGCCGCTCTCTGAGATCACAGGACGAAGGTGTTTCTAAGTGTTCTTGGATACAGAGAAGGCAGGTGGCAGAGCGGTCAGCTGTAGAATGATCTGCCACAATGTGGAAGGGATGCTGCACCACCTCTTGCTGCTTTGAAATGAAGATTAAAATGTAATTGTTCTCATCTGGGTATTTATTTTAAAGGGAGCATTTCATCAGCCTTTTTTAGTGCATATTTTTATTTTGCATTTATTTTTGTACTACTTGTTTTTATCAGTGCCTTTTAAAGCGCTAATTAAAAAGTCTTGTTTTACTCTTTTACTGTTTCTAATTTAAGGCAATGTCTGTATTTTGGCATCTATTTTTTACTTGATTTAGTTGTTGTTGTTTATCTGTAAAGCACTGAGGTGATCGATCGATTGATTGCCTCTAAGAATGTACCATTGGAGGCTTCAATCTAAGTATTCAGAATCTTTGTTTAGAATTTATCATTGGAGAGTCCAGCTAAGTATTTATCATTGGACATTCCAGCTAAGTATTTATCACTGGAGATTCCAGCTAAGTATTTATCATTGGAGAGTCCAGCTAAGTATTTATCATTGGAGATTCCAGCTAAGTTTTTATCATTGGAGATTCCAGCTAAGTATTTATCATTGGAGATTCCAGCTAAGTATTTATCATTGGAGATTCCAGCTAAGTATTTATCATTGGACATTCCAGCTAAGTATTTATCATTGGAGATTCCAGCTAAGTATTTAGCACGTTTGTTT
This sequence comes from Polyodon spathula, assembly GCF_017654505.1. Taxonomy (NCBI): domain Eukaryota; kingdom Metazoa; phylum Chordata; class Actinopteri; order Acipenseriformes; family Polyodontidae; genus Polyodon; species Polyodon spathula. Next base: position 1,000 of record NW_024474314.1, read on the forward strand.
CAGTAGTATTTAATGAGACTTGTTGTTTTTCAGCAGCTCCTCTCTTTGTGGGGGCATGTCATTGGTCTCTTTATTATTCATGTATTTATTGTATGGCTCCTCTAGAGCTGGTGCAAATGTCTCCCAGGATTCAGTGCTTCGTGGACTTTTAGACTTTTAGCAAAACCAGAAATCTATGAGAAGGGTGAGCATCACCAACCATCGTGTCTCACACTCAGAAGGATGTTCCTTAGAGAGAAGAATTCATTTCGTAAGCTCATGTCCACAGTTTTATAGTTTGATGATAAAACACAAATTCAACAAGCCAATATGTTTTTTTTAATGTTTTATTACTACACTCAGAGAAAAACACACAAAACATACAATTGTTATTAGATTAACAGTGACAAGCAAAACAACAAAAGACGATGCACTACTACACAGCGAATAGAAGGAAATCAACCATAAGGGTCAGGCACACTGGGCCCTTCCCATTCGAACACTGTCTGCTGCTCTTACATGAAGACATTGCAGTGACCCTCCTAATTAATACCCAAAGAAAGCTGGACATTACAAGCAGCGGGATTCTTTCTCCCTCTAGGCATCCAACAGTGTGCACTGGCTCTTGTAGATGGTCTCGCTCATTGGAGTGCTCACGGCCTCGTGGGTCACAACGCAGGTGTACTTCTCCTTCTGGTCCCACTGGGCCTTGGTCAGGGTCAAGCTGCTGCTTGCGCTGTATTTGCCGTCCTTCTGCTTCATTGAGCTGGTCAGCACACCACTGGTCTGGACCACCTCGTCCACTTTCCACTTGATATCCACGGCATCGGGGTAGAAATTATTCACCAGGCAGACCAGGGTGGCTTTGTTCTTTGTGTTGAGCTCCAGCATGGAGGGAGGGATCACGGAGACGGAGGAAGGAGCAATGGGGCTTCCAGCTGTGGAAAACAAGAAAAGCAAAATTTATTTAACTGTGTCTGACTTACAGGGTTTTAGAGATTTCAGATTCCTGATCCATCATACAAGGATGTACCCTTCCTTCGAACCCTTCTGAGCACTGCATGAAATAAGAGCTCATTGTACAGCACATGGCATGATTTAATAGCACAGGAAACAGTTACAAAGGCACATGTACAACAGACGGTCATGCTATAACTATATTAGTTTAAGGATCTGTCATAACTGGTTATAAATATGGATCGTGTAATAACATGAATTCTAACTTTCTTGAAACATGTTACAGCACAAAATAAGTGTGCTGCCTTTTAGTGTTATTATACACAATCTATAACTGTTAATAGCATAATAAATAACATACTGATAGATTGGATATTATTACTTACAACAGGGCTCTATTTTGAGGGATACATAATATATGTACAGTGTATCAAACCTGGTTGTGTGCGTTGAACTGTGTATTGCATTAACATGTGAGGCTCTCCACTTGAAGCTCAGTGTAACAAGCTGCAGTCACAAAGACTTCCTATTTCACAGAAGGGTAAGTGGACAGTACACTCTCAAAAATGGACAAACCAGGGTAAACATTTCTAAGCACATCTGCGCTCTATCTATTTTCTATTATTTTATAAACATGTGCATCACTGCTTGATTTTCCTCAATGCATTTTAGATTTAGATGAGAAAATGTATTTTTAAATGCATATGATTTTCTTATTCTCAAAAACACATTCATACACTGTTATTTTATCACACTGCAAACAGATTTATACATATTTAAAGACAGTCGATCATAAAGTTTAAAGAGTCTTTTGAACAACTAAACATTTACAGCTAGTTTGTGTTGTTCAATAGCTGGCAGCTGTAGCGAACTGGAGTTCTTAAACCCCAGAACTAGCAGCTCGTTATTCTGAGTGAAATCATACAAGGAGGAATCACAGCTCAGTGTGACTGGAAGCCAAATCAAAAACTGATGTGTGAATAAATGTTAAAAATACAACAATGACTCGCTTTGCTAAGCCATTGCAAATAATAAACGTACATATTATAACGAGCCTGGAGCCCTGCCTGAAGGTATTGCACGGGCTGCAACACTGGAACTAACACAAGCATCGAGCAGAGAACCAACGACTATTCAATACCAGGTACAATGCTATAATAATAATAATAATAATAATAATAATAATAATAAACCAATAGAGAAATGCAGGAAAAAAGAATATCGTTTTTCTTTAGCGGCTCAACATATTTTCACTCTAAATTCTAAATTTGACGAATTTTCAAACTTCTTTTTTTATTTTTTATTTCCAAAAAACAAATAAGAAAAATAAAGGCGTTGGTAAACTGCACTGAGAAACGAGACTTACATTTCACAAGCAGCTTGGTCCCGGGTCCGAAAGTTAACCACAGTGATCTGAGCCCATGCAGCCGCTGTACAAAAACTCCCTCAATTAACACACTGACTCACAGCTCAGTGCGACTAGAAGACTAATCCAGAATATACTTCTGATCAAATGATAAAAATACAACAACTACCTGCCTGGCTAAACCAATGCAAAGAAAATACTTACATTTCACCAGCAGTCTGGTGCCCGAAAGAACGACACGGCGATTAATTCTAACAGAGCCTCGCAAAATGAATTCTTACTGAGTCTATACCAAGCCAAAGAAATACAGATAACCTGACTATTGAAGAGCACACAACACACTGTAATAATAATAATAATAATAATAATAATAATACAACAGAGCAATGCAGAACACCTTAAATGTTTTTTTCTTCTTCGGCTGCTCACTGGGTTGGATATTCTCACAATAAATTCGACACTTGACCAATTTTCAAACTTACTTGTTCTTTTTTTTAAATAACAAAACAAAAACACAATAAAGGCTCGACATGCTGGTAAACTGTATTGATAAATCAGACTTACATCTCACAACCAGTTTGGTCCCGGGTCCAAAAGTGTACCACAGTGATCTGAGCTAATGCAGTCGCTGTACAAAAACTCTGCCTGCACTTAACACAGGGTACAAGCCTCCGTGCTGGATATGCTGTTATTATTATTATTATTATTATTATTATTATTATTATTATTATTTATTATTATTATTATTAATAATAATAATAATAATAATAATTCTTAATTTTCTTATTATTTTGCAGAGTACCCCTCTTTTCAGTCAAGTCTACTATATTATAAATAGGAATTTATGAAAACAGTAAAGACAGCAATGTGCAATTGTTAATAAATACATGTTAATAAATGCAACAATGCAACCTGCCTGGTTAAGGGAATGAAAGCAATAACTTACATTTCACAAGCAGCTTGGTCCCGGGCCCGAAAGTCCACCACAGTGATTCATTCTCACCAAGCCCCTGTACAAAAACCCTGCCGTGCTCAAGTGTGTCTCTCAGATCCTACTCCTCTATTCTGAGGACTCAGCTATACAACAAGCCCATTTACTTGCTGTAGCCTCACAGCATTGACTTCAGGATAGATTATACAACAAGCCCATTTACTTGCTGTAGCCTCACAGCATTGACTTCATGATAGATTATAAAACAAGCCCATTTACTTGCTGTAGCCTCACAGCATTGACTTCAGGATAGATTATAAAACAAGCCCATTTACTTGCTGTAGCCTCACAGCATTGACGTCAGGATAGATTTTAAAGACTAAAATGAAATGCAAAGTAATTGAAATGAAACGCAGATACAGCTCGTGGTGTTCAACTTCTGTCTCTGTACTTCACTGGCTCACTTCTTAGTCTTTGAACATGATGAAACTGACATTATTATTGATTAAGATCTCATTAGGGGTTCGCATTTGCAATGCTATACTTCACAAATAGATTTTCAATGTGTGACTCTGTATCTATATTATGCAAGTTTGTTTTGAAAACCTTTTCTTTTATCGTATAATAATAAAGCCTCCACATGCTGGTAAACTCAACTGAGAAATGAGACTTCAAAATCTCCCTGCATCATTACAATCACAACAGACTTCAAAATCTCCCTGCATCATTACAAAATCACAACAACAGACTTCAAAATCTCCCTGCATCATTACATCACAACAGACTTCAAAATCTCCCTGCATCATTACAATCACAACAGACTTCAAAATCTCCCTGCATCATTACAATCACAACAGACATCAACACACATCTTTATACGTGTTTCCCAATCAAGCAATCTCTAATTCAACCCTTAATCAATACATATATGAAGGACAGTACTGACCTGGTATACAAACAGGGGGACTCCAAGTCAAATCTCCCTGCATGCATTACAATTACAACACAAACACCTGGCAACTCATTTCATGAGTGTCATCAACATGCAATAATAATAATAATAATAATAATAAATAATAATAATAATAATAATAATAATAATAATAATAATAACACTTACCTCAACATTCTATATGCTTATAAAAATCTCTTTCTCTTATTCTAAAATTCATTTCGGATGCATTCCCGCTGAAATGTTCTTGCAGAAGGTGGTTTGGATTCTGTATGCAACATCGCGGTTTTCATTGAACTCCAAAACAATCAAAACACAGAGAGAAAAGGTTTCAAGGCGTGGAGCCTCAGTAACTGTAAACCTTTCCTTTGAACGCGCACAGAAGCGTCTTCAGCAGAAGCAGGTCTTTGAGGTGATAATGTCCACACGGGCTTGCCACTGAAGTAACGTGCTTCACACCGGTCACCTTGTTAATTCAGCTCATGAAAGTGTCTGCAGCCCTCTCCTGTCACCGGGTCCAGCTGATTTAAACAGCGCTGGTGGAGCGCCAGATTCTGCATTGCATCTACATGACGTGGAGGTGATGAAGTGACTCCAGTCTAGTAAAGACTGGATAGCAGGGTGTTACATGTCAGTGACGTATGAACACAGTCTGACAAACAGTGCATGACGTGACTAGATAGGAATGCCAGTTAAACTCAGTTCACAGCTGGGTAGGTGGAGAGAGAGCGAGAATCTAATATAACAGTTACTTATATTACCATAGTGTGTCTCTGTCTTCATTGCAGCATTCACAGCCCTCACAACACTGCACTGGCGACGAGGATTCTGAAGAAAAGAACGCACCGAAATGTGTAAGTAAAAAAAAACACAATACAAGGCAAGCAACGGGATTTCAGGCTTTCCTGGACTTTGATATTGACACAGACCCCTGCTCTGTAGGGTCGAGATGGAATAAATGGCTGCAGAGATTTGAGAACTTTCTAATTGCGTCCAGTGTAGAAGACAGCATACAAGAACGGGCCATGGCATTGCATTGCATGTTTTTGAGAAAAGGTGTGTGATATATTTGATACCTTGACCAGTACAGGCGACGCTGAAAACGACAAGCAAGCAGTACAAAAGTGAAATGAATATTTTATACTGAAAACGAATGTTGAATATGAAAAGCATGTGTTTAGAGAAACAACACAACAGGCAGGAGACTTATTGGATGAGTAGCCGCCGACCGCACACCACTGAGACAGCAAGCAGCCAACTGTGAGGGCACTGCGAGAGAGATAAAAGCACAAATAATACAAAGCTGCTCTTAACGAGAGGACGACGTAAAGCGTCCAGAGAACCCGCATTAACCTGAACCGCATCACTCGCTTTCGGGAGAACATTAGAGATGTCCGAGTTTCAAGCGAAAGATATTGAACAGACAGCACACACGCAGACGGAAAGCACACGGGTGCCGCGATGATAAACCACATTAACCCTGACACTGACAACTCGAAAAACAAAACACAAGCAAAATACAAGTCAACAACAATACCTGTTACAACTGCGGAGGCACATTCCCACACAAAGGAGGGCGAGCATGCTACCCTGCTAGAGGCACACAGTGTAACTCCTGCGGAAAGCTGGATCATTTCGTGAAGCACTGCCGCTCAAGACCACAAGAGGGCAGCAAAGACCAAATCACAATACAAAAGAAAACCAACGATCAACAAAGTTCTATCTAAAACTAACAACGAAACTGAAACGACTGAGAACGAAAAATAATCTTCCAGCACAGAAGAATGTGTATACACTGTATGCAATGCAAACTACCCTAAACAACCGCTAACCATAAGCAACATACAAGAAATACCAGCGAAGATTAGGACAGATTCCGGAGCCAGTGTGAATTTACTTTATTAAACTGAAGCGAAGGAAAGCAAGCATCAAAATAACATCCAGTGCAGTGTTAGAGCTGAAAGACAAGTTCGACACTGTTGCAGAATCAAGTGGAAAACTCACACCTGCAACATTCTCTGTAGTGAAGGAAACAACGGATCACTACCCAGCTCCCACACAGCATCAGAACTAGGACTGATTAACGTAATCCCCTATATACCAGCCACAACACTGAAGAAATGCACGTCAATGGAGCATCCTCGAATTGCAGCACACTCAGAGTTATTCAACGGAACAGGTCAACTAAAAGACTTTCAAGTCAAACTGCACATAGACACAACCGTGCAACCAGTAGTACAGCCACACAGAAGAATCCCTTTCCACGCTAGGAAGAAAGTGGAACAAAAACTCGACCAGATACAACAGCTGGGAATCATGGGAACAGTCACTGGCCCAACGCCATGCGTTTCACCAGTAGTAGCAGTACCAAAAGAAGCCTGAAGAGGTCAGGATATGCGTCGACATGCGTCTTCACAATGCAGCAATATTAAGGGAACGTCAGATCTCTCCCACCGTTTAGCGCCCTCCTGGGACCTTTACGATTCTGTAACTTCAAAACTAACAGCACTGCGATAGGCAAGTACAGGAGTTTGAATTGGATACGAGCAGCAATAGGGAGCCAGTGGAGGGAATGCTTTAGGGGAACAAAGTGAGAGATACGAGGAAGAGGAAACAGCACAGTTTTGAATGAGAGCTAGAGCAGATGGACACGCAGATGCAGGGAGGCTGGCCAGGAGGGAGCTGCAGTATTCTAGGCTTGACAGTACCAGGGCCTCGACTAGGAGCTGCATGGACTGCTTGGTGAGCATTTATGAGCATTTCCTAGCTGTGTGTTGCTCTGCAGTCCCAGTTCTTCCCCATGTCTGTGTCCTGCAGCCCCTGAATCACTGCTGCTCTTGTTGAAGCCCCAGAGTGTGCAGTATGGGACAGGGGGTCAGTGTGAGGGGCAGTGCTGCACTGGGTGTGCTGCGGAGGGGCTGGGGGCACTTTTACATTGTTTTCAAATCTGTTCATAAATATTGTGCTGTTCATAAAGGAAGGGTTGTGGGTGTGAAAGGCTCTATAAAATGAGCCGTGGTCACTGTGTGGACCCACAGAATCCAGGTTTAAAAGAGCCCCCCTCTCTGAGGTTGGAGCAGTGCAGTGTCAGTGTGTAGAGCTGCTGTGTTTGCAGTGAGCTGTGTGATGTGTGGAGTCAGTGGAGCCCTTTAGAGAGCTGCAATACTGGACTGACACTGAGAGAAGAGGGGCTCCACTGTGCAGGACTGCTGTTCACTGCTGCTCTGTTCTTGTACAATAACTCTCCTCATGGCATTCTCCATTCTCCCTCACTACTGCATCCCAGCTCCTGATTGAGGGCTCACTGGATTCAACTCATTCCTCTCCTGTGTCTTTAATTAGACACACCGGCTGCCTTCAGTCCCTGTTCATTGTTGAGGAGCCACAGCAGATCCTGTACAGCTGCAATTACACTGTCTTTAGCTTTGAAAAAGGGACCTGTGGCTTTTTATATCAGAGCATTCATTCATTCATTTCTTAACAGCTTCCATATCCTTAATGAAAAGTTTAGGCATCGGGATTCATGAACATCTTCATATGAGAATCAGATATATAAAATGTGAGTTACATAGTTTCAATTCTTGGAATAACTGAATGATGTTTCAGAATTTAGAATAGATGGTATCATCACTACATTACTAGAGGACCCTGTAGTCACAACAAAATCAGTTTGTTTAAATAGACTAATATTGAATCCATACCTACATGTGACTGTGTGTTGTTATTGAGCTCAGTGTGTTTGTGTGCAGTTGAGCTCCTCCACAGGCCGTGTCCCGTTTCATTGCCTTCACCCTCAGCACCTGCAGTAGGTCCCAGCTGCAGCAGTGCAGTCGCTGTGCAGTCCAGCTGAGGGAGGTTTTTGTACGGGTGTGTAGCACTGTGTGAACACATAGCTACTGCTGGGGTAGTGTACACTCTGACAGTAGTAATCTCCTGCATCTTCAGCCTGGACTCCACTGATGGTCAGAGTGAAGTCAGTCCCAGATCCGCTGCCACTGAAACGAGTTGGGATCCCAGACTGAAGGGTACTTGCATAATAGATCAGGAGTTTGGGAGCTTCTCCAGGTTTCTGTTGGTACCAGGCTAGGTAGTTGTTACTGTACACTGCGCTGCTGACTTTACAGCTCAGAGCGACTGTGTCTCCTGGGAGAACAGATTTCACTGCTGGAGTCTGAGTCACAGTATACTGTCCACTGGATTCTGAAAATAATAAATAATAAAATAGAATATTATAATAAATCATTTAATTAAATGATGAAACACAATAAATTTCAGCCTTTTAATTTTTTTCAGTTCACTCATTTTTCTTTTAACACTTATGTAAGAATTGTCCCAGAAACAGATATTTTTGTAAATGCATTTTTCTAAATGATTCTTACCCTGAGTGCAGATGACAAGTGCCCAGATGAAGATGCTGATAAAAGTCATTGTTGTTGTGGATTCTGTTGCCATGAAGGGCAGCTCTCAATCATGAAGTGTTAAACTCACAGGGCTATAAACACTCCCAGAGCACTGAAGCATGTGCTGCCAATGCAAAGTGTCTTTTCTATGCAAATTGTCTTCCTTGGCACAGCAGCCACTTCTAGCCAAGCAGTGCTCTTAAGTTTAAACTCATTTTCAGCTGATGCAGTTTCTTTGTCACTTGGGAAAAAATAGCTTCTCTCAAACCATTCATCTTAGCCACAGCTGTGATTATGTAGCTTTGTTACACAGTATAAATAATTATTAATTGTAAAATATTAAAATCAGAGCTGCAGGTTAACAGATCCATCATAAACTTTGTGAAATCAAATCCATTCAAGAAGCAAACATTTTGATTTTACACATTGCTAATGTTGAGTGAAACGTTCCCAGTTTTTTTTTTTCCTGTGGACCCCCTGGACTGTCTTTGAGGACCCCAGGTTAAGAACCACTGCTCTGGATTAAAGAGCATCATTTTATTACTCTCTCTCTCCCTCTTGTGGTCACACAGTATAGAGCAGTCTACACTGATTAAGATTATCATACCATAACAGGCTCGGCTAGCTGAACTTACCATGAATATTTAAAAAAAGTAAAGAACATGATAAATTCCTTTAAAAGATGTATTGAATTCGGTGTTTTATTTGGCTGAATTAGCCCTCCTTTTTTCTTTTATCTAGATAAAAGTTGGAAAATGCTTCCAGTGCCTGCAGTAGAAAGAATGTGTGGATATCATGCAAGGATGTGAGAAGAGAAAAGAGTAGGGATGAAGCAGAGGAACAGAGAGCAGCAGAAATTATGCAAGTGGAGTATAGGGAGGAAGAAAAGGGAAGCAGAAAAGAGCAAAGAAACAATGAGAAAGTAAAGGAGAAATCTTTAAAAATGACATGAACCAGAATCACAACTTCAGGAGAATCATTTGACAAACTCACTGTCAAAAGTTTTCTTTTCAGCTCAGTCACTGGGGAAGGCAGTAAGTGGAGTAAACCAGGCACTTCCAAAGAGCCCCAGGAAGAAAATTATAATGGTAAAGAAACTGGCAACTGCATTTGGTTTGGCTCTGGTAGAGAAGCACGCTTCCACAGAAAGAGCTGAAGTGAGTGAAACAGAATGTCAGGTTTGTGTATTCTATGGGTTCTTGAAGCTCATCGCCTCTTCAAGAATGAATATCCTGATGGAAAAATCGGAAAATCAAAAAAGTTTGCAGCATTGCGCCCTGTGCACGTTCAACCTGTCTGTCTGTCGTTACCATGAGAACACAAAGATGCTACTAGAGGGATTGGAAAAAGTTTGCCAGAATATCCCCAGTGGAAATCTCCTGGTCTTTGGGTCACTTTGCAACTGGCAGAGGAAATGCTGCCTTGGCCAGTGTGACACATGCCAAGACCTTGATAGTTCTGTCAATCAGCTAATACAAGGCAATGGTAATGAAGATACAATTGTACACTACTACCAATAGATGGGTAACAATAAAAAGGAACTGCTTGAGTCAACATTACACGATGCCAAGGAGGAGCTCAAACCCAGCGCACCATTCTGCGCAGCCACAGTTTTATTGCCAAGGTGCAGCTTCACCAAATCAAGACACTGAAGATGAATTGGAATGAATGTGAAGCTATACTTCAGCAAGGTTTCTCAGAACACTTCACTATAAAGCAGCAAGCTGAGATAATGTCAGCTCAGTGGATAACAGAAGGAGGGACTCTGTTTCCAGCAGTTCTCACAGCTCAGTCTGTTAGTGCTTCTTCTGCTGTGCTCAGTGATGAACGGCAACATGACACATTTGCAGTTGTTTGTTACAACCGGGCTATTCTTGATGAAGCCTCAACTTCAACCAAAATCTCTAACTTGCACCTCTTTTCTGATGGTGCTGCTAGCCAATTTAAAAACAGATTCATCTTGTCCACCCTTACCATGCCGAGCAATGTACACTGTAGTCTGCATCGAGCTGATTGGAGCTTTTTTGCCACAGCACACGGCAAAGGGCCAGTTGATGGAGTTGCAGGTAAAGTAAAGCATGCAGTTTGGAGGCGCATTCTGCAAAAGCATGCTGTTGTCAACACAGCAGAAGAATTTACTAAGGTGGTAAAAGAAGCATGCCCAAATGTGTGCATCATTTATATTACAAAGCATGTGGTAAAGAAGACACAAGATGAATGGGCAAACAGGTGGGATCAGAACTGTCCAAAGAAAACCTCAAACATGCAC
>NW_024474315.1:0-21147 GCF_017654505.1 Polyodon spathula
AGCATTCACTATGCTAGAACGCTTAGCAACACTGAACTGGAGGTCAGCACAGTAGGTTCATTTCTGGAAGAAATTCAGCCTGACTGGAAAGTGGTCAGTGTGTTTGGCATTGTGGATCAAGCAACAGCTAGGGCAAAGTATCCATTCAAAAGCATTGAACAGGCAGTAAATGAGTACTGCATTGTTATGTATGAAGGCAAGTGTTCCCCTGGCAGAGCTGAAGAAACCATACCGGCCCTCCCAGAGGAGCTCCTCAGTGTTGTGCATCCATGCAAAGGGGGCTGGAAGTGGGCTACACAGAAGGATGTAACATGGTGCCTCGCTTCATCTGTTCTCTAAAGGACTGATGCAGCAGTACCTGTGAATACCCGGGGAGTAGATTCCTTTCAAGAAAACATTACAAACTCTGCAGACACTTAACTGTGTGAGTGCTTCAGCTTGCGCTGTGTTCACTTCCATGCATTTTTCACAGCAGGGACGTCAGTTACAGGACCTGGTTCTGTCAGGCACGTCATTTTTGGGGTTCTAGTAGAGGGTAGAATAGGAGTGGTGTAAATGTTTTCCTTACATTTGAAGACCATGCACTGTTCATTATCTTGTGTAGTTCAACATGTAGAATTGCCTCTTTATTTCAGAAGACTTATTTTGTTAATGTCCATTTTATGATATGACAGTTACCAAATAAAATGTCTCTGTTTTAATAAAATGATTTACTGATTATTTATAATCTTATATTTCCTTGAATATATGCACGCTAGGATTATCCATTGGTAAAACTACAGTAGTTTGGTCAGTCTCACTTCAGGTAGTACTGTTTGAGACCAAGAAACATACATTTTCTGCTCTAGGTTACGTCAGTCATGCTTTGAGCATCTAAGCCACGGTGCCCCGCGTCACTTCAAACCTGCAGCAGAGGCTTTCAGCAGGGTAATGTATTTCCCATACCATGCACCACTCCAAAACTAACCACGGGACATTCCTGCAAATGAAACTAAACATGCATTTCCACCTCAGACATGGAAATCTGCATTCATCTCACATGTTCGATCACATGCTTCAGTTACACAAACATTAATGGCAAATTCACTTGATATATTTATTTATTTTGAATAGAAGGTAAAACCTCAGGTTCACTCAGATTTGAACTCAACTCACTAGATTCAGAGTGCTAACCAGTACGCCATGGAACCGAAGGTGAAGGGTCTATCACTCCCCCTACTCCAAGGTATCAATGTCCCTACTGACAACCCTTCGAACGCCAGCCTTAACCACGTCTCATTGCACACAACTGTCAACATTGCAACATCTCGTACTGATAAACATCACATGTTGGAAGTTTGTCAGAATCTCAGAGCTGTAAAATGTCATTCCTTATTAATTCTGTATTGATGTACAAACATGTGATGGGCGCTGGTTTGCTGTGAAAAGCAGAGCACTGTTGGTGTTTCGTTATGTCTGTGTTTTAATTTGGAAGCCTAGTGTTTGTGCTTGTGCTGTATCTGTGTAAATGTGTGTGCATACGAATGAACTGGAAACAATGGCATGTTTTCTTGTTTGAAATGAGCTCGCCAAAAAGAGGCAGCTTTATTTTCCAGCATGCTGCAATAACGAGTGTACGTATTTCTAAACATTTCTATGTTGTGTATAACTATTCAACACTAGCTGGTGTGCTCCTTGCTTTGTTTAACAAAAGCTCCATTTCATAATCCCATGATTAGTACTCACTTATTACTTACTTATTACTGTGTTATTACATTATAAAAAGGAGGGCTGTTCTGGCTTTCTATTTTGGCCAGTGTAAATATTTGCAGTCTGTGTTGTGTGTCAGGTAGGATTGTGTCTGATGGTTTGATTTACTTTGTTTAAAATGAAGTCGAAGCCAAAAGGAGTTTCATGTTAAGTTGAGTATCTGTTTCTCTCCCTCACTGCCAGGGGTGGAATCGAGGGGAAATGAATCCCAAGTGTGGAGATATTAGAGTCAGTGTTTCCCAGCATGCATCACTGTGAGCAGCTCCTTCCTCCAGACACAGACCACACTGTAGTGGTTAGATCACTGGGTGTGAGGAGCCTTGTGTTAACAATGGGAGAACTGGGCTGACTGGGGAGGTAACTGCTGCCTATTTCAATTGCCTTATTACTGTACTGTTATTACATTATGGACAGCAGTGGTGCTCTGGCTCCCTCTTGTGGTCAGTTCTATACAAACACAGAGAGGGATTCAATCAAACACTAAGTTCACAGTTTAATAGAAGAGTGGATTAGATATATTATTTGTATATGTGTTCTAAGCGCTGCACTTCTGTTCCAATAACAGACAGTTCTAGGAGATCTGAGCTGTGAACACAGGTGGGACTTGATAGGGTTGGGTGACTCAGTACAGTTAGATTATCCTTCCTGTAGTTTGATGTTTAGCCTCTCAGTGCAATTAGAAATCTGCCTGTTCACAATGAACTGACCCACATGTGTGCCAGGGAGCTGAACAAGGATGACACAGGAGGCAAGACAATGAAGAATAAACTGCCTTCAATAACGCTGATGTGCTGCCCTTAATAAAAACAAGAATTCACTCAGAAATATACAAATTCCTCATTTAAAAAAATGTATTTAAATTGAGATAACTTTATCTTTATTCTTATAAGTTATAACCTCAGTGAGATAAAGAAGACTCACACACTCAATCTATCATCTATTTGAGGTGCAGACATGTTAATATATACAATTGAATTGAAAGAATGGTTGCACAATCAGAAGTACTTTCCTTTCATTTTATTTCAAGCAAGATAAAAAGTCAGTTCTCTCAGTCCAGTGTGTTTGAAGTGTGTGTTTCCCAGCGGTTGAGGCAGGCAGGCAGGCAGGTGAGAGGCAGAGAGGGAGGCACAGAGACACAGGCACTCAGGATTTATTCACACACACACTCACGTGACGCTACCAGCTATGGGAACTCATGGAGGACATACGGCCCAGTGTACAAAAAGCAAAGCAAAACATCCAGAAACTACAAATAAAAGTTCCACATCACAGCCAGACTCCAGCGGGGTTCAATAATGTGACATCACAGCCAGTCTCCAGCAGGGTTCAATAACGTGACATCACAGCCATGCTCCAGCAGGGTTCAATACTGTGACATCACAGCCAGGCTCCAGCAGGGTTCAATAATGTGACCTCACAGCCATGCTCCAGCAGGGTTCAATAATGTGACGTCACAGCCAGGCTCCAGCAGGTTTCAATTATGTGACATCACAGCCAGGCTCCAGCAGGGTTCAATACAGTGACATCACAGCCAGGCTCCAGCAGGGTTCAATACAGTGACATCACAGCCAGGCTCCAGCAGGGTTCAATACAGTGACATCACAGCCAGGCTCCAGCAGGGTTCAATAATGTGACATCACAGGCAGGCTCCAGCAGGGTTCAATAATGTTACATCACAGCCAGGCTCCAGCAGGTTTCAATAATGTGACATCACAGCCATGCTCCAGCAGGGTTCAATAATTTGACATCACAGCCAGGCTCCATCAGGGTTCAATAATGTGACATCACAGGCAGGCTCCAGCAGGGTTCAATAATGTTACATCACAGCCAGGCTCCAGCAGGTTTCACAGCCAGACTCCAATAATGTGACATCACAGCCAGGTACAATAATGTGCTCACAGCCAGCAGGGTTCAATAACGTGACATCACAGCCAGGCTCCAGCAGGGTTCAATAATGTGACATCACAGCAGGGTCAATAATATGACATCACAGCAATGCTCCAGCAGGGTTCAATAATGTGACGTCACAGCCAGGCTCCAGCAGGGTTCAATACAGTGACATCACAGCCAGGCTCCAGCAGGGTTCAATACAGTGACATCACAGCCAGGCTCCAGCAGGGTTCAATACAGTGACATCACAGCCAGGCTCCAGCAGACAGAAGAAGCAGGAGCGACTCAGCGAGCAAGCTGGACCCACAGAGGAGCAGAGCCCTGTCTAGAGCAGGAGAGAGAGAAAGAGAGACACCAATACAATACAAATGTGTTCTTATGTAGTGCCCTTCATGCCTGGGCATCCCAGAGCGCTGTACAAATTTAGAAACAAAACTCACATCAAATACAAATCCAACAGCAGAGAATCACATAGAAGCACATTTAAAAAGAAAAGTTTTCAATGTAACTTTAAAAGAATCCAGAGTTTCAGCCTTTGTGATGTTAACTGGGAGGGAGTTCCAACCTGGGGGGCACAGCGACTCTGAATCCAGCTGACTGAAGACGATATCGAGGCACCACCAGTAAATCTGCTCTCAGATCTCAGGGAGTGACTGGATACATCTGTACCGAGAAGCTCCTGAAGGTAGGAGGGTCCTGACCCATGAAGGACTTTATAAATTATCATTGCTATCTTAAAACCAATCAGACATTTCACAGGTAACCAATGCAACGACCTCAGCACAGGGGTGATGGGGTCCCACATTGGAGTGCGGGTCAGTAGCCTAGCAACAGCATTCTGAGCAAGATGAACCCTATTAAAGTGTTATCAGGCATACCAGCAAATAAAGAGCTGCAGTAATCAAGGAGAGAATTTAGAAAGGCTTGAAACAGCATCTGTGCAGCTTTCCTGCTCACACGATTCACAAGGTTTGCAATATTTATCAAGTGATAAAA
Source organism: Polyodon spathula (assembly GCF_017654505.1). Taxonomy (NCBI): domain Eukaryota; kingdom Metazoa; phylum Chordata; class Actinopteri; order Acipenseriformes; family Polyodontidae; genus Polyodon; species Polyodon spathula. The sequence goes on from NW_024474315.1 coordinate 4,636, forward strand.
AGCAGTTCGAGTCACAGATTTAAGATAGAAGTCAAATGAAAGCTCAGAATAACACCCAGATTTCTAACACATGGGGACATTGTATTGTATTGTATTGTATTGTACTGTACTGTATTGTATTGTACTGTATTGTATTGTATTGTACTGTATTGTATTGTATTGTATTGTACTGTACTTGTACTGTATTGTACTGTATTGTACTGTACTGTACTGTACTGTACTGTACTGTACTGTACTGTATTGTACGTATTGTTACTGTACTGTACTGGTACTGTATTGTGTTGTACTGTATTGTATTGTATTGTACTGTACTGGATTGATTGTACTCCTTTTTGGTACCAATGTACTGTATTGTATTGTATTGTACTGTGTTGTATTGTACTGTGTTGTATTGTACTGTGTTGTATTGTACTGTGTTGTATTGTATTGTATTGTATTGTATTGTATTGTTTTGTATTGTATTGTACTGTATTGTACTGTATTGTATTGTATTGTATTGTATTGTATTGTATTGTACTGTATTGTATTGTACTGTGCTGTACTGTACTGTATTGTATTGTATTGTATTGTACTGTACTGTACTGTACTGTATTGTACTGTACTGTACTGTACTGTATTCCTGTATTGTACTTAATTGTTTGGTACTGTATTGTAGGGTATTGTACTTATTGTACTGTACTGTATTGTACATTGTACGGTATTGTCACTGTACTGTATCATTGTATTTGTATATTGTATTGTACTGTATTACATGTATTATGGTACTGTACTGTATTGTATTGTACAAGTACTGTAATTGTATGTAATTGTACTGTACTGTATTGTATTACATCTGTAACTGACCACTGTATTGTATCATGTACTGTATTTTTGTATTGTTTGTAATGTAAAACTGTATTGTATTGTGTTGTATTGTATTGTGTTGTATTGTATTGTATTGTATTGTATTGTACTGTATTGTATTGTATTGTATTGTATTGTATTGTATTGTACTGTATTGTATTGTACTGTATTGTATTGTATTGTACTGTATTGTACTGTATTGTACTATTGTATTGTATTGTGTTGTATTGTATTGTGTTGTATTGTATTGTACTGTATTTGTTGTGTATTGTATTGTACTGTACTGATGTATTGTATTGTGTTTGTATTGTATTGTTACTGTATTGTACTGTATTGAACATTACCATTGAAACCAGTGATAGTTGGTGTATATTTTCTGATCATCATGTTACAGTATTAGTAGTGGCCAGCAATAAACTGACACACAATTCATCAAATGCATGTATCAGGGCGTTTGTATCAATTGCAATGTTCCAAGAAAAAAACAAAACAACAATCAATTTCAACATACTAATGAAAACCACAAGATGGCAGGAGACAACATGTCAGCAGCTCCTTCGTTGCGCCCCAGTTAACATGTTGAACTCTGACCGAGCCTCCCGAGGGGTTCCTGCGATTGTTCTCTGCTTCGTAATTTTAAAAGCATAGATCTGAATCTATGAATCTTAATCTGTGTGTTGTTTTTAATTATCATTATTGAGAAATATCATTTTTGAACTGAACATCTTGTATTAGATTAAGGGTTACGAATGAGAGAGATCTTGTATTAGATTAAGGGTTACGAATGAGAGAGATCTTGTATCAGATTAAGGGTTACGAATGGGAGAGATCTTGTATCAGATTAAGGGTTATGAATGAGAGAGATCTTGTATTAGATTAAGGGTTACGAATGGGAGAGATCTTGTATCAGATTAAGGGTGATGAATGAGAGAGATCTTGTATCAGATTAAGGGTTACGAATGAGAGAGATCTTGTATCAGATTAAGGGTTATGAATGGGAGAGATCTTGTATTAGATTAAGGGTTACGAATGGGAGAGATCTTGTGTTAGATTAAGGGTTATGAATGAGAGAGATCTTGTATTAGATTAAGGGTTATGAATGAGAGAGATCTTGTATTAGATTAAGGGTTACGAATGGGAGAGATCTTGTGTTAGATTAAGGGTTACGAATGGGAGAGATCTTGTATTAGATTAAGGGTTACGAATGGGAGAGATCTTGTGTTAGATTAAGGGCAATGCTTTGTTTGTGCCGGGGCTTGCATGGTTGAATGGTTTTTGTAATGTACCAGCGGATTCTGTTGCATGCACATATGAACAGGAGATTAACAGCATGCTTGCAGTCTCTGCTGCTCTGCTTTTAATTGCTAAATTATAAAACCAATGACATGCTAGAAGTGAGAGGCCAGTGCCAGCATTAGTGTTATCCAATGTACTCGAAAACTGATGCATGCAGGGAGCTGTACACAGGGGCTGTTGTAGCATCCAGTGTACTCGAACACTACTGCATGCAGGGAGCTGTACACAGGGGCTGTTGTATCATCCAGTGTACTCGAACACTACTGCATGCAGGGAGCTGTGCACAGGGGCTGTTGTATCATCCAGTGTACTCGAACACTACTGCATGCAGGGAGCTGTGCACAGGGGCTGTTGTATCATCCAGTGTACTCGAACACTGATGCATGCAGGGAGCTGTGCACAGGGGCTGTTGTAGCATCCAGTGTACTCGAACACTATTGCATGCAGGGAGCTGTGCACAGGGGCTGTTGTATCATCCAGTGTACTTGAACACTACTGCATGCAGGGAGCTGTGCACAGGGGCTGTTGTATCATCCAGTGTACTTGAACACTACTGCATGCAGGGAGCTGTGCACAGGGGCTGTTGTATCATCCAGTGTACTTGAACACTATTGCATGCAGGGAGCTGTGCACAGGGGCTGTTGTATCATCCAGTGTACTTGAACACTACTGCATGCAGGGAGCTGTACACAGGGGCTATTGTATCATCCAGTGTACTCGAACACTACTGCATGCAGGGAGCTGTGCACAGGGGCTGTTGTATCATCCAGTGTACTCGAACACTACTGCATGCAGGGAGCTGTGCACAGGGGCTGTTGTATCATCCAGTGTACTTGAACACTACTGTATGCAGGGAGCTGTGCACAGGGGCTGTTGTATCATCCAGTGTACTCGAACACTACTGCAGTGTTAAGGGAGCTGTGCACAGGGGCTGTTGTAGCAGAGTTTCTACTTGGTCCCTGATTAGTCTCCAGTAAATCATCTACAGTCCTTGACACAGTGATAATTGCAAGAACTGCATGCATCTCGTTTACAGGGTATTTAATATTCCTTCACACAGTGTTACAGGACCTGATCCCACACCATCCACTGAAATGAAGCATCTCGTTTACAAGGGTATCCAGGACGCTCCTTCACACAGTGTTACAGGACCTGATCCCACACCATCCACTGAAATGAAGCATCTCGTTTACAAGGGTATCCAGGACGCTCCTTCACACAGTGTTACAGGACCTGATCCCACACCATCCACTGAAATGAAGCATCTCGTTTACAAGGGTATCCAGGACGCAGGGCTCTCCTTCACACAGTGTTACAGGACCTGATCCCACACCATCCACTGAAATGAAGCATCTCGTTTACAAGGGTATCCAGGACGCTCCTTCACACAGTGTTACAGGACCTGATCCCACACCATCCACTGAAATGAAGCATCTCGTTTACAAGGGTATCCAGGACGCTCCTTCACACAGTGTTACAGGACCTGATCCCACACCATCCACTGAAATGAAGCATCTCGTTTACAAGGGTATCCAGGGCGCTCCTTCACACAGTGTTACAGGACCTGATCCCACACCATCCACTGAAATGAAGCATCTCGTTTACAAGGGTATCCAGGGCGCTCCTTCACACAGTGTTACAGGACCTGATCCCACACCATCCACTGAAATGAAGCATCTCGTTTACAAGGGTATCCAGGACGCTCCTTCACACAGTGTTACAGGACCTGATCCCACACCATCCACTGAAATGAAGCATCTCGTTTACAAGGGTATCCAGGGCGCTCCTTCACACAGTGTTACAGGACCTGATCCCACACCATCCACTGAAATGAAGCATCTCGTTTACAAGGGTATCCAGGACGCTCCTTCACACAGTGTTACAGGACCTGATCCCACACCATCCACTGAAATGAAGCATCTCGTTTACAAGGGTATCCAGGACGCTCCTTCACACAGTGTTACAGGACCTGATCCCACACCATCCACTGAAATGAAGCATCTCGTTTACAAGGGTATCCAGGACGCTCCTTCACACAGTGTTACAGGACCTGATCCCACACCATCCACTGAAATGAAGCATCTCGTTTACAAGGGTATCCAGGACGCTCCTTCACACAGTGTTACAGGACCTGATCCCACACCATCCACTGAAATGAAGCATCTCGTTTACAAGGGTATCCAGGACGCTCCTTCACACAGTGTTACAGGACCTGATCCCACACCATCCACTGAAATGAAGCATCTCGTTTACAAGGGTATCCAGGACGCTCCTTCACACAGTGTTACAGGACCTGATCCCACACCATCCACTGAAATGAAGCATCTCGTTTACAAGGGTATCCAGGACGCTCCTTCACACAGTGTTACAGGACCTGATCCCACACCATCCACTGAAATGAAGCATCTCGTTTACAAGGGTATCCAGGGCGCTCCTTCACACAGTGTTACAGGACCTGATCCCACACCATCCACTGAAATGAAGCATCTCGTTTACAAGGGTATCCAGGACGCTCCTTCACACAGTGTTACAGGACCTGATCCCACACCATCCACTGAAATGAAGCATCTCGTTTACAAGGGTATCCAGGACGCTCCTTCACACAGTGTTACAGGACCTGATCCCACACCATCCACTGAAATGAAGCATCTCGTTTACAAGGGTATCCAGGACGCTCCTTCACACAGTGTTACAGGACCTGATCCCACACCATCCACTGAAATGAAGCATCTCGTTTACAAGGGTATCCAGGGCTCTCCTTCACACAGTGTTACAGGACCTGATCCCACACCATCCACTGAAATGAAGCATCTCGTTTACAAGGGTATCCAGGACGCTCCTTCACACAGTGTTACAGGACCTGATCCCACACCATCCACTGAAATGAAGCATCTCGTTTACAAGGGTATCCAGGGCTCTCCTTCACACAGTGTTACAGGACCTGATCCCACACCATCCACTGAAATGAAGCATCTCGTTTACAAGGGTATCCAGGACGCTCCTTCACACAGTGTTACAGGACCTGATCCCACACCATCCACTGAAATGAAGCATCTCGTTTACAAGGGTATCTATAGCTGCAGCTTTCAAATGGGCTTTAATCACAGGCATGAATACATGAGGTCTGGAGGCATTCCAAGCCAAGCCTGCCCTGTGTCTGAATGAGAGCGTGCCTAGGAAAAGCATTGTTATATAAAACAGTAAGTGCTGATTGAGAGCGGAAGGACCATTGGCGTTTAGACAGATAAACAGCAGCTGGCTGTTGTTATTTTGCGTGTCTCCACTAGATGGCACATTTCCCCGTCAGTTCCACTGTCCCAGCCCAGCTTCTGTCGCTTGCATTTGCAGTAGCAGCATGACCTGATGCAGATACCAGCGTGGCGTTTGCAACAGGCTGCCGGGGGGATTGGTCCCCAAAAACAGAGTTCTCTATGTGTACCCCAAAAATAACAAGACTTCATATATGGGTGGTAGTGTTTCTTCCACATGTTGACTTTGAGACTGTTTCTGGAACCTTGTAACACAATATCTGTATCATAAAAAAACAAATCTACATTTAAATGGCACATCAGGACCTTTTGATTTGATTGTGTTACATGTTCCCATGCGTTGCTACAACTGTTTCTAGGTAAGTGTGTTTTTATTTTGCGTTACTCAAGATGAGAATCCACATTTCCCCGTGAGTTCCACTTTTCTAAGCTCTTTAAATTGCATCAGTGAGGGCCTCACAGACTGAGAATCCACTCTTTCAGGTGTGTGTGAGTGATCAATCCACACTTCTCACAAACTCATTGAGAATCCACTCTTTCAGGTGTGTTTGAGTGATCAATGAGGGTACACTTCTCACAAACTCATTGAGAATCCACTCTTTCAGGTGTGTTTGAGTGATTGAGGGTACACTTCTCACAAACTCATTGAGACTCCACTCTTTCAGGTGTGTTTGAGTGATCAATGAGGGTACACTTCTCACAAACTCATTGAGAATCCACTCTTTCAGGTGTGTTTGAGTGATCAATGAGGGTACACTTCTCACAAACTCATTGAGAATCCACTCTTTCAGGTGTGTTTGAGTGATCAGTGAGGGTACACTTCTCACAAACTCATTGAGAATCCACTCTTTCAGGTGTGTTTGAGTGATCAATGAGGGTACACTTCTCACAAACTCATTGAGAATCCACTCTTTCAGGTGTGTGTGAGTGATCAATGAGGGTACACTTCTCACAAACTCATTGAGACTCCACTCTTTCAGGTGTGTGTGAGTGATCAATGAGGGTACACTTCTCCCAAACTCATTGAGAATCCACTCTTTCAGGTGTGTGTGAGTGACAATGAGGGTACACTTCTCACAAACTCATTGAGAATCCACTCTTTCAGGTGTGTGTGAGTGACTAGTAGCCGTCAGTCCATTTTTCAGTAATCCTTGAGATCTAGTAAATGTTTCTCTCATAATGTCCTATTGAAATGAATCGTTGACACTAAAATGGTTTCAATTGCAGGCCCCAACACGCACATTTACTCAACAGTAGTTCTTAGTTTATTTTGGTCCCCTAGCACAATGACTTGCTTCACTAGTGTTTATACATTGGCTTGGATTTACTTAACTATTGGTCACATGACGCGTTTGATGTTTGAGCCGGTGAAGCTCCACCTGGTAGCACCTGATAGCAAACAGCAGGAATGTGTTCTTAAATACTGTTTACTTCATAATAATTGAATATGTGTAATGCTTTGAAACATTGGACTGGGAACTGGGACACAAATAAATAGCTTTAAAGAAATTACAAATAAAAGTGAACCAATACAAACTTAATTGGTGTATAACAATCAATTCAAACAGCAGTGGTTTATATAATCAAAACACAGCACAATAACAAGATAAGGAAAAACAAACCATGCAGCAAATCTTTGAAGTCAATGGCCAGTACAAACACAGTGCTGCAGTAGCCAAGGACTAGGACTGAAAGAGATACAAGAACAAAATGAAATACTGACAATGATAATACAACTTAGAAATAAAACCTGCACTATATATATATTGTGAGCAGGGAGAGGGTTAATTTCCTCCCTGCTAAATAAAACACGTGCAAATGAACATTTGCTTAATTTGATTGTTAATTGTTTGATTATTAATTATCCCCTGCACCTGGTGATTATTGTAAATTAGAGCCAGGTGCAGAGTATTTAAAGAAAGCAGCCAGGCTGTTCTGGGCTGCTGCTGTGTGGAGGGCCAGCTGTCCTGGGTCCTGCTTTTAAAGGGGCAATGAACCGTGGTGCGCTGCAGTCATGTTACTATATATATATATATATATATATATATATATATATATATATATATATATATATATATATATATATATATATATATATATATATATATATATATATATATTATATTTATAAACCCACAACCCTCGTCCGGAGAAGGAAGATGGATAACGCCTGTAGCTGTGCAAAAGCAGGGATTAGTCCACAATGCAGCCTCTAAAGAAAACCCAACTACTTTACACTGTTAAATTAAAGACACGTCCTCGCCACACAAACACAGAGAAATATCTACACAGACTAATGCAAACACACACACACACACACAGAGGAATATCTACACAGGACTAATACAAACAACACACACAGAGGAATACACACACACACACACACACACACAAACACAGAGGAATATCTACACAGGACTAATACAAACACACACACACACACACACACAAACACACACAACACAGAGGAATATCTACACAGGACTAACACACACACACACACACAAACACAGAGGAATATCTACACAGGACACTACCACACACACACACACACAAGCACACAGAGGAATATGCACACAGGACTAATACAAACACACACACACACACACAGAGGAATATCTACACAGGAGTAATACAAACACACACACACACACACACACACACACACAAGTGAATGCAGCACAGGAAGTTCTAAACACACACACCAAGACACACAGTGGTCCTCATTAGGAATACCTACACTGAGGAGTAATACAAACACACACACACACACAGACGTGTCCAGATGAATATGCCACAGGTGTATACAAAACACACACCACACACACACATACAATCACAAGTGAGTAACCATGCACACGTTACACAAACACACACACACACACCACACACACACACACACACACACACACAGAGGAATATCTACACAGGACTAATACATACACACACACACACACACACACACAGAGGAATACACACAGGACTAATACAAACACACACACACACACACACACACACACACACACACACAGAGGAATATCTACACAGGACTAATACAAACACACACACACACACAACACACAGAGGAATATCTACACAGGACTAATACAAACACACACACACACACACACACAGAGGAATATCTACACAGGACTAATACAACACACACACACACACACACACACACACACAGAGGAACACACGTTCAAACACACAGAATACAGGCACGTGTGGTGGACTGTGTTTACACACTTATACAGATTGTGTGTGAGTGTGTCATTGTCACACACAACCACACAGAGTCCTACACAGAGTAATTGCAAATATCTACACTCCTATAATGTGTCCTGAACACACACACACACACACACACACAAGCACACAGAGGAATATCTACACAGGACTAATACAAACACACACACACACACACAAACACAGAGGAATATCTACACAGGACTAATACAAACACACACACACACACACACAGAGGAATATCTACACAGGACTAATACAAACACACACACACACACACACACACACACACTATCTACACAGGAGGATACACACACACACACACACACACACACACAAGCACACAGAGGAATATCTACACAGGACTAATACACACACACACACACACACAGAGGAATATCTACACAGGACTAATACAACACACACACACACAAACACAGAGGAATATCTACACAGGACTAATACAAACACACACACACAAACACAGAGGAATATCTACACAGGACTAATACAAACACACACACACACACACACAGAGGAATATCTACACAGGACTAATACAAACACACACACACACACACACAGAGGAATATCTACACAGGACTAATACAAACACACACACACACACACACAGAGGAATATCTACACATATGCCACAGGATACGTGCTTCTACAAACACACACACCGGATGTGTACACAGGGTAATACAAACACACACCAGGTGGTCCACACAGATGTGATATCTACACAGGACAACACAACACACACAAGCCCACAGTGTCTATCTATAGAGGTGTCCCATTATGTTTGTGAAATGCACACATGGGATGTGGTGTGTCTCTAATACAACACACACCTTAACACAGACTAATACAGACATACACACACACAGGACTAATACACACACACACACACACACACACAGAGGAATATGCACACAGGACTAATACAAACACACACACACACACACACACACACACACACACACACACACAAGCACACAGAGGAATATGCACACAGGAGTAATGCAACACACACACACACACACACACACACACACACACACACAAGCACACAGAGGAATATGCACACAGGAGTAATGCACAACACACACACACACACACACACACAAGCACACAGAGGAATACACACAGGAGTAATGCAAACACACACACACACACACACACACACACAAGCACACAGAGGAATATGCACACAGGAGTCTTGCAAACACAGATTTCCAGAAGGTAGCTTTTCTTTCTGCAGCCCGCCGCACCGCTCTGCTCTTATTTCTCTCTCCCATCTCTACTGCTCCAAGCAGGGCTTCGAAAAGCTGAAATTAGTGTCGCCAGACCCCCCATCAAACTAGATGAATGCAAGAAAACCTGTAGAATTTCCCATAACACCTCTGGGACCAAAACTATTAGTATGAGAATCTCAAGTTCCTGTTTTTCTAATGATAAACACAAACAATTAGGCTGTGAAATGTTCAGTATGTATACTGCATTTATTAAGATGCATTTCATGCAAGGAACACTGAAACCCAACTTTAATTAATATCAGAAACACACATCAAGTCAAGTCCTGTTACAGTAGCTTCTTGTTAGCCCAGAAGCCTATGGTGACAGTTTTATGCAATTACCAGCGTATGAAATTATCAGTAACATATACAGGGTAATACATTTAATTGTATAGCTGATAATTGCATAATATATATTCTGGTTCAATGAAAAGGTATGTTTCTTATTGTAGTTAAATGCATTAAACTCTGAGACACACGGGATATGCATTTCCCAGGCATCTATAGCGTGTGCATTTTCTTAGGAAATGTGCTTCACTTATTTTAATATGCAATGAATTGGAATGCACTGTACTTGCATCTGTAAATGCAGCTGGCGGGAAACCTCTGATCTGGCAGCACTGTGTGGAATCCACCTGACCGCGGGCGCTGCTAATAATAATTCGATTATAATGAGTTCCATGGAGCCTGACAGTCAGTGTAAACCCACAGCGTTAACCAGCATATTAATGACATTAAAAGAGATCCTTAAAAACTAAACTTTTAAACAGTGCATTAGCTCTTATTCTCCAGGTGTGTTTGAATTCACTCAGATTCAGTCATTTCAATGCATCTGTGGCCAGTCTTAACATTGTCTTCAGAACTAAAACTATTCAGCTGTTCCGCCTGTGAAACCCTGTGAAATTCTTAAACACACATATTAAATTCATGTCAGTTTGCGGTCGTTCATTTAAAGTGTCACCATGTTATAATTGCTTCTGTGATGGTGGTCCACTATGAAAGGTGCGCTATAAAATAAAGATTGATTGATTGATTGATTGATTGAAAGATTGGCAGGGATATTGTCTACACCCTGTTCATATTAATAGTTTACTATTAACTGTGGGGAGTGTCATATTTCTGTGACGTGTGAAATGGATACGTTACGTGATCTATGTTTTCTTAATATTTAATTTCAGGCTGGTTAAATATGCTATCATGTGTATGGCTCCATTGTTAAATGTTTTTTAAGCATGCTTACTAACTAGTCTGTTAAAATACGCTTCAGTGTGTGAGGAATGGCTGTGAGGAAGCATGCTCGTGTCGCGCTGTGCACTAATGCACACAATGGGATATGAAAGAGCTGAACATGTCTTATTAGGAACATGGAGATGATATACTAAAGCATCCTTTGAAGATTTTTTTGAAAGCAAAATGTTAAGGAATTGTAAGATGAGATCAGTTGCATTTTAGTGGTTTCAACCCACCCTGCATTTCCAAAACACCCTCCCTGGCGAACCATAGTAAATGCACAGTATAGATGCTACAGGGCTGCTGTCTGTGTTAATGTAGTTACCAGGTCAGTATAGATGTGTTTAGACGCTACAGGGCTGCTGTCTGTGTTAATGTAGTTACCAGGTCAGTATAGATGTGTTTAGATGCTACAGGGCTGCTGTCTGTGTTAATGTAGTTACCAGGTCAGTATAGATGTGTTTAGATGCTACAGGGCTGCTGTCTGTGTTAATGCAGTTACCAGGTCAGTATAGATGTGTTTAGATGCTACAGGGCTGCTGTCTGTGTTAATGTAGTTACCAGGTCAGTATAGATGTGTTTAGATGCTACAGGGCTGCTGTCTGTGTTAATGTAGTTACCAGGTCAGTATAGATGTGTTTAGATGCTACAGGGCTGCTGTCTGTGTTAATGTAGTTACCAGGTCAGTATAGATGTGTTTAGATGCTACAGGGCTGCTGTCTGTGTTAATGTAGTTACCAGGTCAGTATAGATGTGTTTAGATGCTACAGGGCTGCTGTCTGTGTTAATGTAGTTACCAGGTCAGTATAGATGTGTTTAGATGCTACAGGGCTGCTGTCTGTGTTAATGTAGTTACCAGGTCAGTATAGATGTGTTTAGATGCTACAGGGCTGCTGTCTGTGTTAATGTAGTTACCAGGTCAGTATAGATGTGTTTAGATGCTACAGGGCTGCTGTCTGTGTTAATGTAGTTATCAGTATAGATGTGTTTAGATGCTACAGGGCTGCTGTCTGTGTTAATGCAGTTACCAGGTCAGTATAGATGTGTTTAGATGCTACAGGGCTGCTGTCTGTGTTAATGCAGTTACCAGGTCAGTATAGATGTGTTTAGATGCTACAGGGCTGCTGTCTGTGTTAACAGTTACCAGGTCAGTATAGATGTGTTTAGATGCTACAGGGCTGCTGTCTGTGTTAATGTAGTTACCAGGTCAGTATAGATGTGTTTAGATGCTACAGGGCTGCTGTCTGTGTTAATGTAGTTACCAGGTCAGTATAGATGTGTTTAGATGCTACAGGGCTGCTGTCTGTGTTAATGTAGTTACCAGGTCAGTATAGATGTGTTTAGATGCTACAGGGCTGCTGTCTGTGTTAATGTAGTTACCAGGTCAGTATAGATGTGTTTAGATGCTACAGGGCTGCTGTCTGTGTTAATGTAGTTACCAGGTCAGTATAGATGTGTTTAGATGCTACAGGGCTGCTGTCTGTGTTAATGTAGTTACCAGGTCAGTATAGATGTGTTTAGATGCTACAGGGCTGCTGTCTGTGTTAATGTAGTTACCAGGTCAGTATAGATGTGTTTAGATGCTACAGGGCTGCTGTCTGTGTTAATGTAGTTACCAGGTCAGTATAGATGTGTTTAGATGCTACAGGGCTGCTGTCTGTGTTAATGTAGTTACCAGGTCAGTATAGATGTGTTTAGATGCTACAGGGCTGCTGTCTGTGTTAATGTAGTTACCAGGTCAGTATAGATGTGTTTGATGCTACATGTCTGTGTTAATGTAGTTACCAGGTCAGTATAGATGTGTTTAGATGCTACAGGGCTGCTGTCTGTGTTAATGTAGTTACCAGGTCAGTATAGATGTGTTTAGATGCTACAGGGCTGCTGTCTGTGTTAATGTAGTTACCAGGTCAGTATAGATGTGTTTAGATGCTACAGGGCTGCTGTCTGTGTTAATGTAGTTACCAGGTCAGTATAGATGTGTTTAGATGCTACAGGGCTGCTGTCTGTGTTAATGTAGTTACCAGGTCAGTATAGATGTGTTTAGATGCTACAGGGCTGCTGTCTGTGTTAATGTAGTTACCAGGTCAGTATAGATGTGTTTAGATGCTACAGGGCTGCTGTCTGTGTTAATGTAGTTACCAGGTCAGTATAGATGTGTTTAGATGCTACAGGGCTGCTGTCTGTGTTAATGTAGTTACCAGGTCAGTATAGATGTGTTTAGATGCTACAGGGCTGCTGTCTGTGTTAATGTAGTTACCAGGTCAGTATAGATGTGTTTAGATGCTACAGGGCTGCTGTCTGTGTTAATGTAGTTACCAGGTCAGTATAGATGTGTTTAGATGCTACAGGGCTGCTGTCTGTGTTAATGTAGTTACCAGGTCAGTATAGATGTGTTTAGATGCTACAGGGCTGCTGTCTGTGTTAATGTAGTTACCAGGTCAGTATAGATGTGTTTAGATGCTACAGGGCTGCTGTCTGTGTTAATGTAGTTACCAGGTCAGTATAGATGTGTTTAGATGCTACAGGGCTGCTGTCTGTGTTAATGTAGTTACCAGGTCAGTATAGATGTGTTTAGATGCTACAGGGCTGCTGTCTGTGTTAATGTAGTTACCAGGTCAGTATAGATGTGTTTAGATGCTACAGGGCTGCTGTCTGTGTTAATGTAGTTACCAGGTCAGTATAGATGTGTTTAGATGCTACAGGGCTGCTGTCTGTGTTAATGTAGTTACCAGGTCAGTATAGATGTGTTTAGATGCTACAGGGCTGCTGTCTGTGTTAATGTAGTTACCAGGTCAGTATAGATGTGTTTAGATGCTACAGGGCTGCTGTCTGTGTTAATGTAGTTACCAGGTCAGTATAGATGTGTTTGAGTGTCTGTGTTGCTTTGTTCTAACATTTTAATGACTGCCACTGGTGATAAAGAGCTACCCGTTTGTTTCAATTGAAACATGCATGGCTTTGCGTTTCAGTGCAGAGCAGAAGCAGCGTCATGGCTCAGTGCACCAGAGAGAAGCAGGTATCATGGCTCAGTGCACCAGAGAGCGCATCTGCTCAGCCAGCTTGAGTTTCACTTCCTGCAGCCCGAAGGTTCAGAGTCATGCTTGTACCCAGGCCCAGGTTAAACACGCTTCCACTGAAGCACAAATCATGTTTTTACTTTGCAAAGCCCAAACTCCCTGAACTGGGGCCAGTGTTAACCGGTATGCAGTGTTGCACTGGTGTGCCTGTGCTTCATACACAATATAGACGATGCTTCTTACAGAGAAACTGGCTATCAGTTTACATGACATGCCTTGTAATGTCATTGCATGTGTGTGATAACATTACACTCAGCACTTCAGAAGAGACATTAAACCAAGATCGTTTAGGAAATGACTCTGCAGCTGCAGCAGTTGGTGATGATGCAGAGTTCACCCCCAAAATGTCAGACTTTAAAGTCATTAAGTCGTTTTGGATAAAAGCATCTGCTAAATTACTAATTTAAATGACTAATTCCTTATTAATAAAATACAATGTGTAACTACAGTGTAATTACAAAGACACAAGTAACTGCCAACAATGTAATTGTGTTGCTTTGTAACGTGACCATGTGTGTAATTATTGTGTAACTACAGTGTAGTTAAAGACACATAATGCAAAGTATATTGATAATGTAAAGGCTATTCACCAGAGATAGATACCAAGTGGAGAAAAGCTACAACAAGATTGTGCCACTTCAGCCAAGTACCAGAAAGTGTATTGATTACAATATCACTGATTTATAAGATTGTGTTTCCAATATGCAGTACACCATACTGTTCATGATGTAATCATTCAGATCATTAGAACATTTTAAACATGCACATTGCATCTGTTACTATTTCTCTCAATGGTTCTGGATGTGTTCTTCGTATCTGTTGTTATTTCTCAATGGTTCTGGATGTGTTCTTCGTATCTGTTGTTATTTCTCTCAATGGTTTTGGATGTGTTCTTCGTATCTGTTGTTATTTCTCTCAATGGTTCTGGATGTGTTCTTCGTATCTGTTGTTATTTCTCTCAATGGTTCTGGATGTGTTCTTCGTATCTGTTGTTATTTCTCTCAATGGTTCTGGATGTGTTCTTCGTATCTGTTGTTATTTCTCTCAATGGTTCTGGATGTGTTCTTCGTATCTGTTGTTATTTCTCTCAATGGTTCTGGATGTGTTCTTCGTATCTGTTGTTATTTCTCTCAATGGTTCTGGATGTGTTCTTCGTATCTGTTGTTATTTCTCTCAATGGTTCTGGATGTGTTCTTCGTATCTGTTGTTATTTCTCTCAATGGTTCTGGATGTGTTCTTCGTATCTGTTGTTATTTCTCTCAATGGTTCTGGATGTGTTCTTCGTATCTGTTGTTATTTCTCTCAATGGTTCTGGATGTGTTCTTCGTATCTGTTGTTATTTCTCTCAATGGTTCTGGATGTGTTCTTCGTATCTGTTGTTATTTCTCTCAATGGTTCTGGATGTGTTCTTCGTATCTGTTGTTATTTCTCTCAATGGTTCTGGATGTGTTCTTCGTATCTGTTGTTATTTCTCTCAATGGTTCTGGATGTGTTCTTCGTATCTGTTGTTATTTCTCTCAATGGTTCTGGATGTGTTCTTCGTATCTGTTGTTATTTCTCTCAATGGTTCTGGATGTGTTCTTCGTATCTGTTGTTATTTCTCTCAATGGTTCTGGATGTGTTCTTCGTATCTGTTGTTATTTCTCTCAATGGTTCTGGATGTGTTCTTCGTATCTGTTGTTATTTCTCTCAATGGTTCTGGATGTGTTCTTCGTATCTGTTGTTATTTCTCTCAATGGTTCTGGATGTGTTCTTCGTATCTGTTGTTATTTCTCTCAATGGTTCTGGATGTGTTCTTCGTATCTGTTGTTATTTCTCTCAATGGTTCTGGATGTGTTCTTCGTATCTGTTGTTATTTCTCTCAATGGTTCTGGATGTGTTCTTCGTATCTGTTGTTATTTCTCTCAATGGTTCTGGATGTGTTCTTCGTATCTGTTGTTATTTCTCTCAATGGTTCTGGATGTGTTCTTCGTATCTGTTGTTATTTCTCTCAATGGTTCTGGATGTGTTCTTCGTATCTGTTGTTATTTCTCTCAATGGTTCTGGATGTGTTCTTCGTATCTGTTGTTATTTCTCTCAATGGTTCTGGATGTGTTCTTCGTATCTGTTGTTATTTCTCTCAATGGTTCTGGATGTGTTCTTCGTATCTGTTGTTATTTCTCTCAATGGTTCTGGATGTGTTCTTCGTATCTGTTGTTATTTCTCTCAATGGTTCTGGATGTGTTCTTCGTATCTGTTGTTATT
>NW_024474316.1:0-8268 GCF_017654505.1 Polyodon spathula
ACAGTCAAAACTGACCATTTCTGGTCAGAATAAACAAACAATAATAGCCTGGAAAAATCAGGCATTCATAAATGTTACACTTGGCTCTGGGGAGTCTTTCTATCTTTGCACAGTGCATTGGAATATATTGTGTGGCGTTTTATAAATGTCTGTAGCGGTGGTGATTGAGCTTCAGGATTTATTTAAAGAACATCAATCTGCGTATTTCAACTGCATGTCATGTTGAGAGTCTGCAGGCTGAGAATTTTACAATTATAAAATGCTACATTGGCAGGAGTGGTGAGAAAGGCTTTTAAAAAGTGACCGTTATATTGCCAATTGCATAGAAACATTGACTAAACGTGTTTACTGGCTGAATTTTGGACAACTATTTTCAATTAAACAGCTTATTGCTCTTCAATTTAATAGTTGGATTTATATGGCATTGCAGCTACAGGAAGGTCAACAGTTCAACCTGTCCAACAGTTGAATTAATGTATTTATTCATGTATGTCTCCATGCATGTGTGAGTTGAGTTTGATGGAGTATGTGGTGTTGCTAATTGCCACAAGCAGGCATCTTCGAAGTTATTTTCAACGTTTTTGCTGAAATGAAAACATACCCGTCTAGGAGATTTGCACTGTTTTCGCTTGGTTGAAAACAAATGGCCCCCTGTCTACTGGCTTTTTCAGGCTTTATCAATTCTGGACTCTGGTTATCGATTGTAATCTGCCCTAGAGCAAGAAAAGCTATTAAAGAATTTTGCTTAATCTAGCAGTGATTTATTTATGGTTTGCTTCTAGCTAGTACTGGTCCAGACCATGTCAAATTTTCAGCTTAGATTTAAGAAACAATTTAAATATGTATGGAATTCATTTTTCTCCAGTTTAGGGGTTACAGAAGACCATGTAGTGTTTACAAGAAACACATTACTTTACCTTTTCTGTATCTCGTGTTGGCCATATCAACATATTTTTCAAAAGACAGCAATGTGTTAAAAATATAACTCTGTGGCAGGATGGCTTGGCGGTGACATCCCCAGATCAGGAAGCTGACACACACACAGAGATACTGCTGGTTGATGCGCTGGTGAGCGTATTCAGAAATACATTAAAAAGGTACAGAAAACAATGCTCAGAGCCCAAATAAAGAGTTTTAAGAAAAAGAAATCTCGCACACATAAAAGAATTGCCTCCACCAAAAACAAGTACCATGCTGCTGCTTCCATTTGGTTACTTTTTACTTTCTCTTAATTTCTACCATCTCTTACTCCCTTCAATACCCACCCTGAACACAGAAAAACAAATGCTTATATACTATATTAATTAGGCTACAAATACTCCATGTTGCTATACGGTTTACTATAAGTCATCTCCACGCAAAGCTATTAAAAGTACCTGCCTCCCTGGTTCTGCTTTCTTAAAATCTCTGTCACGGTACTTTGAGCTCTTTCTTGATATTGCCAACAGCCAAAAAGCAGCTTGGTTTGAATATTGCTTCGGCTATTTTAAATAAAAGGTCAGTAAGCATTGCGTTTTATGAAGCTTGCTTTATTTAATTCAAATTCAAATGCATTTAAAAGCTACAACAACACGCTGCCAATATCTGCAAGCGTGTGCGCCATCATATAAACACATTGCACAAAAAAAAAGCTTTCTCGACTGCTGTATTGAAACGTCACTGCTACATGCAACTGACGTTCGGACGACGGAATTTGCCAGCGTGTGGACACGTGCACTATACGTCTCTCTTAAAGGGGAACACACCAAAAGGCTGATTTGCTAGAACGTTTTCTTTCTGTTTTCATCGCGGAAGCTGTATTTGCTGCCAATGCCATTACTCTTGTAGCCTACTTTTAAGATTTATTTATTCAGTTAGCGAGGCGGTTAATCGATCAGGGTGGCTATGTGACGGTCGGATATGCGACGTTCCACTATTTAGTTTTTTTGTATATAAAATAAGCTCACTTGTGCTCTTGCTGACTGTGAAATGTTAAGATATTTTTCACTTTATACCCAGTCGCTTATCCAGTAAAGGCATATGTAGAGTGCAGGGTGACTTGTACGATCAGAAACTTGCTGATTTGAATGCCTCAAGATTTCAGCAACTTGGCAACTTCTGTTGCTTATGTTGTGCAGGTTACGAGGTTTCCTTTTGATTTGACCGGGAAGTAATTTGCAGTGATGTGGAAACATCTGAATTGGGCCTTTGGAATTGAGTAGAAAAACAGGGGTAAAATTTTGGTTATGAATAAATAATAAAAATACAACTAACCAGTAAGAATCATTCCTCAATAATATATATTTGTCTGAAGTAAAGTTGGTTTCAGTAATTCACAAGACAGTTTTACACATACCCATTTAACCCTTAGCGGTCCATTTATATTCATGGACAGTCCAGTCCTCGCATCCCCGTTTAATAAAGTGTGTGCGACAAACAAAATGTGCACGACAAGTTTTCCACAAAAAAAGTGTCATATTTTGTCCAAAAATTTTCCGTTGATGTGTTGACGTATAGTTGTCCAGTGAGAGTCATGACGTAGAGGTCGATTTGGGTGGGGAACAAACGACACAAATAAGTGTATGGGAGAAGTATCAGACGGATGACTATTTTAGGAGAGGACTAGTGAGTAACATAGTGGTTTGAGGAGTTATTACGTCAGGTTCAGTAATAAAATAATAAGATTGTCGTCGACAGAGTTTTTTTTTTTTTTCCTGTCAGTTTTAGGTCTGTGGTGCAGGGCCTCCATGTATTGCTCAGACCCCCCCCCCCCCCCTTTTTTTTTTTGGCTCCTATCGGTCTCACTCAGCCATTAAGAGGTTTTCTAGGCTTTTTCTTGAGGAAAAAGAATGACTAGAGACCAGTGCTTGATGTCTTTTTGATGACCATGTTCGACATCGGACCAGAAAGGAAAAATTGTAATGTCGTACCAGGTCCGACATAGGACTGCAAAGGTTTCAAAGCGAAGGTGGTTCAGAACAGTGGTTCAATGAAGAAGATCCAATTTGGGTAATGTCTGTATAGTATTGCAGCATCGACTCTAAGCAAAGCTGATTATTTGTTTGTAGAAAGTCTTTACAGGAAAAGGCACAGTAAGTTATATATTATACCTATATTCTGATTTATGAAAACTGTAGTTTTGTTTGTTAGTGTTCTTTCTTCATAGCTAGTGGGTGGTTTTAATAAATAAAAAAATGCTGTTTTGGCAACTAGTTTTGTATATTTTTTTCAATAAATTGTCAAGCACGCTATTTTGAGTGTATACTGTTGAAAAGGCTTGAAGTGAAAATTGAAATTCAAATCAATCATTTTAAGTGAAATTGTGTGTTCTGCCAAGTTTGAGGCACACCCTTGTTGGGCTCTTTTAAAGTTTATGTTTTAATTTTCTAACAGTTAAATTTGAATTGATATTGCCATTTCTGACAAAGGGGAACTAAAAAGCAATAGGTTTGAGCTAAACAAGTTTGAGTGGTTGTTAATGTGAATGACTTTCAGGCAGTGAATGTCAGAGCAGTAGATTACTTTCTTTACCTCAGGCGTTTTTAAACAATCTCCTGTGGTAGGGCTGACATTATTATTTTCTTGAACAGGGGAAGCAAAGTAATTGGAGTCTGGTAATTTCTATTTGTGGCTGATGAAGATAAATCATAAGGGGTGTTGGAGTACACACTGACAATCCACACTGGAATGCTCAAATATGAACTCTTGTTAATCTATTATTTAAACTTGTTTTCTTTCTGATTGACATTCCAAAATCGCACAGCTTTCAGTAATGACTTTGGCTTTTGTATGCATTAAATTTATCAAATACTTATTGGCTTAATGAATGTAAAATTTTCATTCCAAAAATACACAAATAAATAAATAATAAAAAATATATATTATAATAACAATACATTTTAAATGTGAACACAGTAGCACAACTGGGATGGTTCAACAATGTTAGTTTCCAATCGGGACAAGAAATGAAGGCTGAAAACTGAAGATTGTCCCAGTTTTCCCGGGATGTCAGGTAACGCTCTTCACACTGCAGCATTTACTATGATATGCTTTAAAAAATAAAGCCTGTACATTTAAATTGATTTAACTTCCACAAGTTTGCGGCTTTATTTTTCAAATTGTGTAATTGTTAGTGTTCTCATGCATATAATTAAACAAGCGTTATGTTCAGGTCTGAAAGCACATTTCTTTTATACAAAGGACTGTATTCACTCCGTGAAGGAAACCTTTCATTTTCTTAGTGACTTTACTGTAATTTATTTAATTATAGGTGGATGTACCCACAAAACCGAACATTTCCTCATATTGATATGTATCAAAATATGATCACATGTAACATTTGTAGATGTGTAAAAGAAAAAAAAATTCTGACAATAGTTTCGTGGCAATCAGGATTGTTTTACATTTATCCCATGTGAATTATTAAATGTCTCTACATTTTTGCACAAATACAAAAGTCGGGTTACTATTTTGTAATCCTATCCTATCTCTCTCAGCATTCTGCCAGGTATTTTTTGGTTGTTGTGCATGTAACAATCCCAACTTCCTGTTCCTGCTGCTGTGCCTGTTTGATCTTGACAATGCGGGTGTTGCCCACAAATGTAGTTGGCAAAGGTGAGCCATCTCGGTTACCTCTATGTTCACAGTAGACCAAAGACGTTGGACTTAGGACTTAGGTTTAACTACCAAAATGGGACCTAAACCATCTGTCGGTTAAATATGGCTGGTATAAATGGGGTATTATTGTATCAGACTTTTTTAAGTAACTTTGAAATGTTAATGTCTCAGATTATAGAACTCGTAGTTCCCTTTCAAATATGAAATGCAACCATTACCACATGGGATGATAGTAGTTGTAGTAGTCGTAGTAGCAGTAGTATTAGTATTATTTAGCAGACTCCTTTATCCAAGGCGACTCACAGAGAAACTATGCATTAGCTGCAGAGTCACTTATAACAACGTCTCACCCGAAAGACGGAGCACAAGTGGGTCAAGTGACTTGCTCAGGGTGAGTGAGCCAGGATTTGAACCAGGCCCTTGTCTTTAACCACTGGACCATACAGCCCCCAGATAACTGGTACAACACCAGCTTTTGAGTGAAGACAGCAGTCCACCTGAAAAAAATAAATAAATAAAAATAAGCCCACCTGCACAAGAAAACAAAGGTTGAAAAAAATAAAAGAAACACTAAAAAAAAAAAGTAGAGCATGGGCTGTTAATGTACTTAAACTGGCTTAACCCTTTAAGGACTGGGATCGTGTTAACATGATCATACTGAAGTGGGCTTCTAGGACCGTCATTGTGTAAACAAGATCAATAAAGCACTTTGTTTTGATGACTTACAGGGCCACCGTACTTTGAAGTATCGGCCTGAAACTCATATCAATGGATAGGAGGGACTGACATTTTTGTTTTCATGTAATGTTGCTGAGAGGGGCATTTAGTGTCTAAAGGATGGAGACAGTTTACAGCAGCCCGGCAGAGTCAAATGCAGAAACAAAACATCACAGGAACTTGTTTAGCACTAATAAAAAGGGGAAACACTGTAAATCTGATGTATTTGACTTATATTATATTAGAACATTTATTCTGTCATGTGTTTTAATATATGTGTTTTTACAACATTTATAAATATCAAGAAATGAGTGGATATTAGCAGATTCTACTTCATGAACTAAATTAATAAGGTCGTTTTTTTTATTATTATTACTGAGAATAATGGAATGAACAACTATTTATAAATATTTATTTTGAGGAAATAAATCGAGAGTAGTGTCCATTACTGCTTATAAAGAACCTGAGAATAAACGTGTATGATGTCTTTGCAATCACTCTGGTGAGATAATGTCTTGTAATTTGCCCAAACATCAATATTTTTCAACAAAACTTTCAGGAAGTATTGCAAGGTCCTTCGGGTCATAGAATAACAGATTTTTATACATGTATCTCTAAGCAGAATACATCACAAAAACAAACAAATAAAATAATAATAATTAAAAATGAAAGTGTTGAAGAAAAAAAAAAGAAAAAAGCTTGTATCGCTTCTGAAGTACTTTATAATGTTCCCCAGAGTGTTCTGAAAAAAGGGACACCATTTCCAAGATACTACTGTAAAAACAGATTTGTTGTCAATTTTTATAGGAAGAGGGTCAACTACAGTCTAGTCCTGGGGGAGCATCCCACTGAAAAATTATTGGTCCTGAAAGATTAAAAATAAATAAATATGGACACTCATTTTAAGGAAAAAAGTCTAAATAGATATTTTAACCATAGAAGTTTTAATATATCAGCTGACAGTGAGTTTAAAACCAGCAATAAAGTATTCCTGAAAATTTTAGAAAAGCTGGTCAAGACAAGGTTAGACACCATCCCCTGAATTACCAGCTTGAATCTGAAGTGTCTATTAAACTGAGGCACTGTCCCCTGACACCACGTCGGATTGGTGTGCAAAGTCTAGCTCGATCGTCAACTTAATATGGCACGACTAGGATGGGAGGGTGTCTGACAACTAACAGAATCATCTTTAGAGATCCAAAAGGATGAAAACTGATTGGAATATCTGTGCCTTGCATATAACGGACGACACAGACTTGCCTCAAGATCCAGCTTCAGCCTCCATCACAGCAGCTGCCCTGCCTTCCTCAGTATCATTTGAAACCGCCCATCATCAGTTTGTGCTCAGTCCTCTCGTTTCCAATGAGAAGCCACTTTCGATGTAATTTATTTAAGAAATGAACAATAAATTATATGTAGGGCTTCTAGTTTTCATTTTTTTTATTTTTCATCTCTCACCCTCACTTTAAAAATTAATTTGTAGTTGTTAAGCCTTAACTGGAATACCAGATTATTTAAATTACCGACGCACTACTAGAAACGAACGCAGTGGAAATTAATAAGCTGAATTCGGCGACAGCCAGAACTAAATGCAGGTTCAAATAGAATCAGGTGAGATCAATGCATGTCTTTAACTCAATCAAGATTTGTAGGTAAAAAGAAACTGCTTCCTTTGGCAATTAGTGTTCGATTAAGAAAGCGAATCGGCTCAAAATATGTTTAAAGGGACATCACGTGATCAAAAATAAAACATGAAAACCAGAATCCCCAATTATATGCCATTACATGTGGGACTACCGTAAACGTTTTATAGGTCGTACCGGTGTAAAAGTCGCTCCCCCCTTTTTGAGACTTATAGTTTAGGAAAACACAGTTTTTGCGATAAAATAGCTTTTTTTACAATTTTTTTTTTCTACATGCTCAACAACAATAGATACACTGGTTTAGTTTTGAAATAACCCTTGTTTGTTTGCAACATTTTATTCCATTAATCATTTTAAAGTGTTTTTCATTTTTAGCTAAAACCTGATAGAAACTATTCTGTTTTTTTTTTCAAAATTTCTAAATAATTGGTTCAAGTAAATTTAAATGCACTGTCAAAATACATCAAATATAGAAATTGTAGCGATCTGTGCATTTGTGTTTATGTACTGTATTCCCTGTATGTTTGCATGCCTTTTGTGTGTGTATTTCCCTTCAATAGACAAATTCCAGCTACATTGGCTTTTACAGATTTGTTATGTTAATTCAAGTTAAAAAGAAAAGTATTAAACAATGCTGCTTGCATCAATTAAAAAAGCAAAACAAAAATAAACATAAGAACATAAGAAAGTTTACAAACGAGAGGAGGCCATTCGGCCCATCTTGCTTGTTTGGTTGTTAGTAGCTTATTGATCCCAAAATCTCATCAAGCAGCTTCTTGAAGGATCCCAGGGTGTCAGCTTCAACAACATTACTGGGAAGTTGATTCCAGACCCTCACAATTCTCTGTGTAAAAAAGTGCCTCCTATTTTCTGTTCTGAATGCCCCTTTGTCTAATCTCCATTTGTGACCCCTGGTCCTTGTTTCTTTTTTCAGGCTGAAAAAGTCCCTTGGGTCGACACTGTCAATACCTTTTAAAATGTTGAATGCTTGAATTAGGTCGCCACGTAGTTCAAGACTGAACAGATTCAATTCTTTTAGTCTGTCTGCATATGACATGCCTTTTAACCCGGAATAATTCTGGTCGCTCTTCTTTGCACTCTTTCTAGAGCAGCAATATCTTTTTTATAGCGAGGTGACCAGAACTGCACACAATATTCAAGATGAGGTCTTACTAGTGCATTGTACAGTTTTAACATTACTTCCCTTGATTTAAATTCAACACTTTTCACAATGTATCCGAGCATCTTGTTAGCCTTTTTTATAGCTTCCCCACATTGTCTAGATGAAGACATTTCTGAGTCAACAAAAACT
>NW_024474317.1:0-4960 GCF_017654505.1 Polyodon spathula
ACTGCAAGAAACTGGCATGAAAAGAAGAGGTGCCATTTACAAAATACTGCACTGCAAGGGTAGAGCTGCAGCCTACTGTCTGTGTGAATGAGCCTCATCCCTCCCCACACAGCAGATACTGGACTGCGGGAGCCTCGTCCCTCCCCACACAGCAGATACTGGACTGCGGGAGCCTCGTCCCTCCCCACACAGCAGATACTGGACTGCGGGACCCTGATCTCTCCCCACACAGCAGCTCCTTTTCACATATTTCTGGACCCCCTTTCTTATCACGAGTCTCTCAGTTCAGTCCTGTCAATCATGTGCATTTATGATGGGGATAAATGCCCACCAGGCTCATTTCACTTGGGCTCTGAGTTAAATTTGAATCCAGAACTGGAAGTAAATAAATAAAGTAAATGTGCAGCGCCCAGGGACAGGGTTACAAGTCGAGCCTAAGGATTCATTTAGCAGTAAATGTCCCCCCCCCCCCATCCCCCCAAACCTGAATAGTGAACTTTGATCTGTGTGATGCTTGTTAACTCTGGCGTTTATATAAACAAGATGCTGTCAAAGTGGGGGAGGTGCTAAAACACATGGATCTGAATGCAGGAATCATGCATTTGTAATGCGATAGCATCTCAAATTCAATCCAGTATCTATATAGATTAAATCGACAGACAGAAATCAGATAAAAGAAAAACTACAGGCTCAGAAAATAATGTACATTTTCAACAAAGAAAAAAGAGAGAGTCAGTTTAGCAAAGCTCTAGGTCCTGTACACACAACAAAGGGACGATCACGGGTGGCGTACCTAGACTTGACGTCTTATTAGTGCATGTGTTTTAAAATTAAGCTATCGTAGAGTTAAAGTTCAGGGCTCCTAGATATATCTACATTCATAGTCCAATGTCCTTACAGTGCTATTTTCCAAAAAAAACTTTTATGTCCGTAGCGTTGACATGTAAAAGGGGGTTGTCGTTTTTTCTCTCTCAGTCAAATCGTTTCGCAATCGGCGTGTACGCGCAGCATGTTTCTTTTGCAAAAAAACACACAGTGCAGGCCAAAGCGGGGGGAGCAAGCCCCGCTCGCCCCGCCATTCCTGTTCTGAAACATCTCGGGGAGGTCAGGTCACAAAACAGCGCTGAGTGTGGCGCTGGACACACTCTCGAGGAGACGCACAAGTGTGACAGACGCCCAAGGGTGACTGACGGGAGTGAGACGGTCCTTGTTTCACTGTCGTGGTCTCACGTCTCGGAAGACACCCTAGGGTGAGTCTTCGAACCCATGCACTGACGCTCACACACACACATAACCCACGCACTGAAACACACACACACAACCCACTTGGCACAGAGTGCAGACACACACAGACCCACGCTGTGACACACACACACACACACACACACCACACACACACAACCCATGCACACACACACACACACACAACCCACGCACTGACGCTCACACACACACAACCCACACACTGACACACAACCCACACACAACCCACACACTGACACACACACACAACCCACGCACTGACACACACAACCCACGCACACACACACAACCCACATACTGACACACACAACCCACGCAATGAAACACACACACATATCCCCAGTGTCTGTGTGTAATTGTGCAACTCTAGTGCCACCACATGGAAAAATATGGTAATTGCAGACAGCAAGGTAACGCCTGGTCCATGTGATGCTGCTGTGTGTATAATGGCTGTCCATTGTGTTTTCCTCTTGCAGTCTCCATTACTGCACATTACTGGCATTGCAATGGGCTTAGTGAAGCCTGTGTGCATTCAAATGAAAGCACTACAGACCTGTAAAAGTGTTATCATTATTCTGGTCATTGTTGGTGTTACAAAGCACTGGGATGACTGTCATTTATATAATGCACCTCTGTGTGAATGAGGACGGCAGCTGAAGCAGACAGATAGTATTTTGTTGTTTGGTGACCAGGCTTTGCGCTGGCCTATGAGTAATGTGTGTAGAGCTTTTATAGCCATAGAATTATGGAACTGAAGAAGCAAAGACTCTGAAGGACTGAGCAGAGCTGTGCGGATCTGAAGTTATTAGAGGCTTGCAGATTTATCCTGCACGTATGCAGCATGTTTGTAATGGCAGCTGAAACAAAGCACACAGTCCTACCACTACTACTAGACTGCTACCAGGAATAAAGAACTGGCTGTGGGCACTGCCCCAGTGATGCAGTGCACATTGCTCACTGCAGTGCTAGTGTGTTTGCAGAGGGCGCTTCCAGTGTATTCCAGAGTAATGCAGTGTAGAGTCAGTCTTGGTTCTTGTATCAGTGGACTGCACTTCCCCTGGCTCTCCCTATCTGCCCTCTCCCCATCTCCTCTCTCATTCTTAATAGTCACAGTCTCCAGACAGGTTTCTATGGCAACTGGGATAGAGTAACAGGGAATAAAACAGTGAGCCTGGCAGAGTTCTGCAAACTACAACCGTATCACCCCTAAGTAGAAGTGAAAGCATGGAATGAGAGCTGGGAGCTGAGTTATGGCTAGGGACTGCACTGGGAGAGGGAGCATAGCTAGGGACTGCACTGGGAGAGGGAGCAGGGCTAGGGACTGCACTGGGAGAGGGAGCCCTGGAGCAGGGCTGGGGACTGCACTGGGGGAGGGAGCAGGGCTATGGACTGCACTGGGAGAGGGAGCAGAGCTAGGGACTGCACTGGGAGAGGGAGCCCTGGAGCAGGCTGGGGACTACACTGGGAAAGGGAGCAGGGCTAGGGACTGCACTGAAGTAGGTAGCAGGGCTATGGACTGCACTTGGAGAGGGAGCGCAGAGGTAGGGCTGGGGACTGGACTGGAGAGGGAGCAGGGCTATTCACTGCACTGGGAGAGGGAGTGCTTGGGTAGGACTAGAGACTCCACTGGGAGAGGGAGTGCTGGGTCAGGGCCATGGACTCCCCCGGGATAGGAACACTGGGTCAGGGTCATTGACTCCCCTGGGAGAGGGAGCACTGGCGAAGGGCTAGGGACTGCACTGGGAGAGGGAGCGCTGGGTCTGCAGCAGCAAGCTAAAGGAGGAACAGGTCTGCAGGTGCAGGTGTGCATCCGCAAGTGTTGTACTGGAGCCTCGGCCAGCTATTAGAAGCCCAGAGTAGCTCTACACCAACTTCAATGGCATCCCAGAGAGAGAGAAAGCTGGTGGAAAAGAGAGAGACGGGGGTTGGAAAGAGAGAGGGGGTGGAAAACAAAGAGATAGAGGAAGAGAGAGAGGGAAGGAGAGAGAGAGAGAACATTGTTTCAAGTCCACTGCATTCTATTATAGGCTTATTTGAATATATTTGATTAAACTTATGTTAGTCGGTCTAATCGAATCAAATACAATTTAATAAAAATTAATCAAATTAAAAGAAAATGAGGTTTACAAATAACATAGACCAAGCTGTATAACAAAATAACGATTACCTTCTTGTTAATTGTTTGTCTAGTTTAATTGGTATGATGCACACTTTTCAAGAGTTCCTGTCAGTGCTGGAATATCAAATGTTCACTCTGAGGAGGTTTAATGAGCAGGTCTGTGTGCAATACGATACCTACAAACACAAAGTGTGCATGCAAAGGGCAAAGGTTAGGGGTTAGGCTTAGGCTAAGGGTTAGGGTTAGGGTTAGGGTTAGGGTTAGGGTTTAGGGTTAGGGTTAGGGTTAGGGTTAGGGTTAGGGGTTAGGGTTAGGGTTAGGGTTTAGGGTTAGGGTCAGGGTCAGGGTTTAGGGTTAGGGTTAGGGTTAGGTTAGGGTTTAGGGTTTAGGGTTAGGGTTAGGGTTAGGGTTAGGGTTTAGGGTTAGGGTTAGGGTTAGGGTTTAGGTTTAGGGTTTAGGGTTTAGGTTTAGGGTTAGGGTTAGGTTTAGGGTTAGGGTTAGGGTTAGGTTTAGGTTTAGGGTTAGGGTTAGGGTTTAGGGTTAGGGTTTAGGGTTAGGGTTAGGGTTAGGGTTAGGGTTAGGGTTAGGGTTAGGGTTAGGGTTTAGGGTTAGGGTTTTAGGGTTTAGGTTTAGGGTTAGGGTTAGGGTTAGGGTTAGGGTTAGGGTTAGGGTTAGGGTTAGGGTTAGGGTTAGGGTTAGGTATGAACTTTGTTTCCCTGAGAACCCTACACTTGGTTGGTTTTCCAGGGAAAGAAAGGTGCACGGGCCATCTGACTGTTTTTGGATTTATTTTTCTGTTTTTTTGTTTGTTTCAAATCTCTTTTTCTAGTGTAGGTCTATCGTGGAGTTCACTATGTTTGATGCCCCGTCCCTGGAGATGTTTGGGCTTGTGGGGTCTCCTAGTTTAAATGCTGGCACCAGTGCTGGAGCATATCCTTGGCTGTGTTGGTTGTCCAGTGGATGTTGTCTCTGCCGACTCGGAAGTTCTCAGTTGGTAACAGTGGAATGTGTGGCAGGTTGGCTGAGATGAATCTGTTTAGTTCCTCCAAGTTCCGTTGGTCCTGCATGTCAAGTGCTTGTGAGAAGTTCACTAGTGGCACTTTGATTTCTGCAGCTGGGAAGGTTTTCTTTGCTGACCTGTACATCTTCTGTAGGTTTTTGATGGCTGTCTCTTTGACTTTCTGGTCCTTGTTGTTGATTCCAAATGATAGGATCACTTTGGTCACTCCTCTGTCTGTTTTGGCTTTGTCCAGAAGGTTGGCTGCATGTAGGAATTTTGCCCCTGGGTAGCTTTCAATCTGTATTTGCCTCTGGGTGTGGTCCGGGATTCTGTGGAGGTTGGAGTCACCAATGATGAGAATGTTCTTGTTAGTTTGTAGGCTCCAGTCTGTGTTCTTTTTGTCCGTGTCGATGTGTCTGTGGACCTGGTAGGTTCTCCTGGGCCGTGTTGCTGGGCTGCTGCCGAGTCGTCGGTTCTCTGGTAGAATCTGGGTGGGGGTACAGAGTGGGATAGGGTTAGAGGTGGGGGTGCAGAGGGGGTAAGGGTTAGGGATAGTTGTTTTTTTTTTTTTTAGGGTG
>NW_024474318.1:0-16189 GCF_017654505.1 Polyodon spathula
CTCTCTACCTTTATTACCCACTGTAATATTACATGTTGCAATATAGCCAACACCTAACAATTCAGGAGTCTAAAAATGACATTTAGTGTACATTGTAGGACAAGCTTTAAAACATGGGCTAGTTACAAGATCAGAGCTCAAAGTCCAGCAAAAAAATTACACATACAACTAATTTAAATCTGAAGAAAGAGAGAATGTGTGGGGGTTAAGGAAATAATGTCTAAGTGAAAAAAAAAAATCAGTCTCTGTACCTTGCTGTACATTAAATTTTGGGGACACACACACCACACCCTTTGGACTGGCAGTGCAAATGGATTAAAAAAAAAAAGGGAGTGTAATAAAATCACATCTTTACAGTCAGCCGAGGGCTATGTATAGACTTCCCAAAACTAATCTGCATCACAAAACCACCTTGCAGTTCAGCACTACTGCTGATGTCTGCTCAAGGGAGGAGCCCGAGTGAGTAAGGGCTAGAAGAGGTATATTGGTGGAGAATACCAAAGCACCCTTACACGCCCCACACCCTACCATGCTGTAGTCCCTCACGCAATCTTTTTAAAAAAAATAAAATAAAATTTATATTAATTAATTAATTTTTCCATAAACGATCACAGAGATTGAACCTAGCCCATTCCCCAGCTCTTGCCCCGAGCAGTTTGAAAAGGCAGCTGTGTTTTTAGGCAGTTCTGCTTCTCAATGCCTGTTCAGTGCAATTCTATTATGCAAATGAAGTGGCTGGGATCCAGTAGCAATGCCCCAGATTTCAAACTGCTGCATTGTCCAGTCCCCCTGCTGGCAGTAACTGCAGCATGTGCATTGCCCATTCCCCCCTGCTGGGAGTAACTGCAGCCTGAGCATTGCCCAGTCCTCCTGCTGGCAGTAACTGCAGCCTGGGCATTGCCCATTCCCCCTGCTGGGAGTGGGATCACATTTGAAAGGAGGAAGTGTAAAAGACCTTGCAGGAAGCCTGGAGTAAACAGGACATCAGCTAATCTCCTTGACCGAATGTACAGAAAACCTCTGCTTTAGGACTGCTGCTCTTTAGATTTGATTCAGTTAGGGCTGTGTGGCTGGTCTGGCCATATATACAATATACAAATGAAAATAAAACGAACGTAGATTTAAATGCTACAATATTTATTGGACAAGGAAATTCTCAAATTAAGCAGGACAGAATGTAGCTCATGTTTGCTGCACATGTTTCTTTCTGAGGTTTCAAAAGGAGGGATAACCACAGCATCAATGCAGATTATGAAAGAGTTAGACTGTGGGTTGCTATTTATTTTCATTATGTTGCCGTGCGATTAATGGTCTTTTTTTCTAAAAGGGCACAGCATGCCTGGAAGACACGACTAACACTTCATTACCAGACCAACACATACAGGCTACAAGAGTGTAAAGCAGGTGGATGATTAGTGCTCAGCCCCAGATGGTCACAAACTGCACTGTGTTATGCTGGAAATAACAGGCCATAATACAGACACATTTACCATTCACTCATGGCCATGATAATTAGCCATTAGTCAACCTCTCAGCTGTGCAAGGCATCCAGAACGAATGCTGAAGAGCCAGAGATACAATATCATTCCTGCTGGGGATACAGCTGTGCGATCAACCCCAGGGTCAGGCCCTAAAGGCAGGGTTCATTACGTGTTTGCTTAGTATTTTATGGCACGGGGACAAGAGCCGCAGCAGAGTATAAAGAACTCCACGGGACAGACCACAAATGTTAAAAGCAATTTTATACCCAGACCTGGCCTAAAGCATCCCAGCAGAATTGCAGCTTACTTTCAAGAGAAAAATAAATCAATCTGTGTGTTAATCCATCAAAGTCTCCCTGTCGAGGAGGTTAAAAGCTCCAGAACCCCGAATGCAGAAGACTCTTTTGTATAATGGTTGAGACGCTTGCTTGCGGTGTGTGTGGGATCGGCGACGAGTGAAGGTCGTACGCGGTACAAGTAGCCACGGGGGCTAGACTAGAGTTAAATGACGACCCTGTGTAAACAATTTTTTTTTTTTTTTTTGTTTGTTCCTGGGTAGTAAGTGTTAGTTCCTAATTGCTTAAGCCTCAGAAGTATAGAAAATGGCTAAATCTCAAAAAACTACTCGCTTCTAAATCTTTTGTAATCATCTTTGTATTACTTTGTTATAAATACATGTTAATTTGGATTAATGTGTTGTTTTTTTTCTGAGTTTATGTGAACGAAAATACACACATTTGCCCATTTTCCCCATTGGAAATGGTGATAGTTTGAAATATCACTGTTCTGGTCAAAAAAGCAAAGTTTGTGGGGCATAATTTCTAGAGGAGACCATTTTCTATACTTTTGAGGCATTATCAATTAGGAATATAACACTTACTACCCAGAACCAAAAACTGTGTTACATAGTGTAACCCCCTCAAGAGGCTTAAAACCATCAATTCAGGCAAGTCCAGCCCTTTCACACAGTGATGGCTGTGGGGGAGGGCTCATCGCTTGTTCACCCCCCAGCATCAGTCCTGCTTCACTTTGTTTGATTCAATCCTTTGTTTCTGGGAAGCCTCACAGGTAAAGGGCTATGATGCCACTTCCCTATTGCTACCCAGCAAGCTTGTGGGAACACAATCACGGTGTGTAACAAAGACTAAAAATCGAAGGGATTCAGTTTCACAGGCGTGCTGTAGCAGTCATGAGAAAGCACTGATCGACGGGATTCGGTTTCACAGGCGCGCTGTACCAGTCTTGTGAAGCTTTCTGGCAGACTTCAGATGATGTATGACTTGTTAAGAGGTCACAAGAGAACCTGATGAAGCAGATTTAAAAAAAAAAAAAAAAAACACCTTGTGCTTTACACCCTGCCAGGCCACCAGGCTTCTGCAGCTTTGTGAGCAAATTGCTCCACAAACCACACTGTGTGCGATTATGTTCTGGCACAGGAAAGCGAGAGAGCGAAAGCTGCGGATGAGCCCTTCCAGAGCTATTAAGTGTGTGTTTGCATTCAGGATCTATAATTCAAATCCATGTTCGGAAATCATAAGATTCCCGTCAGGCTTGGAAAGCCTATCATTTAATAGTGCGGTTCTCCTATTGGGAAATTCAGTGAAAATGATGAGAGAAGAAAAAAAGACCACAAGCAGACAGTATATTATCTATAATGTATACCTGGACAACAGTGTCATCCATGTGCCTCAAGCGCCAAAACTTTATTGGATTCTCTCTGGTGTCAATGTTATTGATAGACGCCGGCACGACCGACGTCTCCAGGGACATCGAGGAGAGCAAACAAAGAAGTTTAATACAATTCATCCACTTCTGCCTTGCAACATGCTGCAATCTGTTTGAGGTCTAATGAGCCATCATTAAATCCGCCAACAGACGAGGCTCATGTATGAACACAGCGACACGCTGCACAAATCTGTGCAGCTGTATGGAGGCCACAGCTATTCTGCGGGGAAACCATTTCTCATTAGCTAACACTAAATTCTAAAAAAAAATCAAGACAAAAAGCAGAACATACCAGAAAATAAAAGATTAAAATAAAAGCCAGCACTTACAATCTCAGGATAAAAGTACATAGTATAAAATTCATAAAACATCTAATACAATTGTCAAATCAGTGTGGTGAACAGCTAGTAATACAACTGTAGGCAGGGGAAGTTTTCTGCAATGCCTGTAATGCTGCACATAAGAACAATGCCTGGGACACGCCAGCTGTGTAACTGCACCCACGCCCTCCCAGACATTGCAGTACATTCACTTTCCACCGGGGGTTTTACTGCACCTAATCTCACAGCTGGGTGTGGCTGCAGCATGTGGAAATCTCCTGGGATCAGGAGTACAGTTTAGGACAGTAGCAGAGCTGGAATTCACGTCAGGTTACACATTAGCACCACTGAGTAGCCCATGCTTTAATATACAGTAGCAGCTATTTCAATTAAACAAATGACATGAAGCACGAGTGGATAATTCCACTCGGATCTGCAGTTCTCTGGAAAAGCACACTTCCCTGTGAACACTAAATGTTTTAGGTGCATCAGTGAGCTCCCAAACACAGCTACAGCTGAAGTGCTAGCCAGCTAGCTGAATCTACAGTATTTTTGGACCTGGCGCATGAAATACATAAAAGATACACTTGAACTGGTTTGTGCGTCAACACGCTGAATAAACATTTGCAAAATGCAAAAACAATAAGTTAAAAATAAAGCTGCATGAATTGTTTTGAAACAAATCCCAGAAAAACTGACAAGACACATCTGTCTTATTGCAGCAGCAGCAGTAAAAATATACAATGCAAGATTCTACTCAGAGGGGCATAACCTTAAATGTTTTGGTGCAAAGCTCATTGCTCCAACCTTGAAAATTCCAAGAAAAGAAACTAGAAAAACTACGACAATATCAGGTTCAGGAGGCAACATGCCACCTGTGCTACAGGAGCCAAGTGCTCACTTGAAATGGCTTTAAAACAGCCATCCATCACAGCAGGGCTATCGCTACGCAACCTGCACAAAACAAAAACTCTGCTGCAGCATGAAGTCCAAGTGCTTCATATTTGAACAATTGTAAACTGCAAAATTCTATCCCTGCCGGCTTCAGTTAAGCAGACCACAGTCTGAAAAGCTAATTTTACACAATGGAATTAAATCGCCTGTATACCTTTAGCAATACATTTTCAATCTCTAACCATCTATATTCTAGCATAGCAGCAGGTCCTAGGCTTGCTGAAAATGTTCCACACAGCAAAGCCCAGAGGATTGAGGAAGATCAGGATGCCCTGTCACCATGTGACCTCCTGGTAACAACACCACATACTGTAATGGAAAATTCCACTTCCTCAATCTTTGTGCCCGCCTCGTGGCAAAAGGGAACAGCTTCACAGGGCATGGTCAATTCAGCAGCGGCTGCAGGCAGCCTTCCCTCTAGCTATGCAATTTGCTTTTGTTGTTGGGCCAAAAAAAAGAAAGAGAGAATCTCTCCAACTGGTTTTAGGGACTTGAAGTGTAAAAGTATGCCAGCTAAAAGAAGTAAAGGAAGTAAGTGTGTTCAGACAAAACAGGCCACAGTACTACAGCACATGGCACAGGAACACTCAACTTCATCATTGTAGCTCTGCAACTTCCTATTCTACGCTTGAACTTGATGTACCCTCTTCAGAGCAAGCATTTCTCATGTACATCTCAATTTTTGCCCCACAACACACTAAAGTATCACAGCAGTGAGAGGACTGGGACAGACTGGCACCATCTCCAGTGTTATACAATGCTCACACCAGCAATACACACTACAGGTTTTTGTTACCTATGCACTGGGAACAGTACGGTCCAGTTTAGCTTGTGTGTGAAGATAAAGGATTTGTCTACTCAAACATCAGTTCCTTTCTATTATTCATTTGAGAAGAAAGGTCATAATGTGTATGGTGGCACAAAGCTGCCAAACAGTCTCGCATCTCATTTTAAAATGTGTCCAATTATAATAAATAAATGCAATTATATTTTACTGCTGGCAACATGCTGTTCAAATAAGCCTGTAAAATCTGCCAAAACCATGTGAAGGGAAGCGTGTATATCTAACACTTCATTCAACAGGGTGCAAAAACCATGCATGTATGTTCTGTAGAGGTTAGAATCCAGCAGCTGAAATGAGGATGCAACACTGGACTCTTTGAAATGTGCTTTGTACACTTTTTCCTCCTTGTGCAGTATCCACACCTCCCAGAATCCACTGGGCCTCGGCCCTGCTCACAGCCAATGGCGGCGCAGGGAGGAAACGGCTCTGGAAAGCTGACAGGCAAGAGCTCTGAATGGCCATATATGGTAAAATCTTCTGTCAGCAGGGCTCTCCAGTGTAGCAGCAGGCCACTTGAATACAGATTGGGGAGAATCAAGCAGCACTCAGGGAAGGGGCACAATAGAGACACAGCAGCATGTCTTAGGGGCTGGGGCTTGTATAGTTAGGCATCTGCCAACATCCCCAGGCAGGAGCCGAAGCGTGGGTTGTGTACCCTTGCCTCCTCACTTCTGCCTCAAGACAAATCCAATTTTAATTATCTTCATAACAGCAACAGAAAGCAGAATAGGAGATCAGTACTGTATGCTTTTTCGTTAGAACTAGACGGAGCCCTTTTTTTTTTATAAAAAAAAAAAAAAAAACATGAAACACACACACACACACACACATCATCCACCATAGCATTCAGTGTTTCTAATGCAGCTCAATGCAGTGGGTATAATAAGGGGCAGCTTAATAATACATTTAAAAAACAATAAAAAAAACAGCTGACCTGTTCATACATTGTGTGGTTGGTTTCCATTGAAATACACACAACCACTGCAGCCTAAAAAGGATTGCTGGAACCACAGTCTGCAATGCATTCTGCACCACACATGCCCTCTCACCCCCAATATGATAAAATGAGTCAGAATGCAGCAAACAGAGGCGCCTGACAAAATACACAATTACACACAAGCACCCGATGCCCTTACTCTGTTGGATTACAAGGAGCCTTTACAATACAGCCTTGACTCATACCGATTGTGGCATGCTCCTACACCTCAAATCAAGAGACCAGGCCAGATGAGACAGCCGCTTCATTCACTAATAACACACCACTGTGTGGAAACAGTGGCAGAACATGGCAATTTTAAAAGGCAGAACAAAGGGTTCTGCTGAATGCTACATGGCAAGGCTGGTTATCAGGTCTTGCAACACAGTGCCCAATTCCTCTTTATTGTGCAACACTCAGTACACAGAGGAGTGCATTGTGAGAAAGGCAACTGGAGCTTTTTCTTTTTTTTAGCAATTTAAAACACAATGTTACTTTTGGAAAAGCCTACAAACAAAACCTGTGCTGGTAACCCAAACACTCCTCCCAAAATACAACAACCTCACTGCAGGGCAGCTCAACAAAAGGCTCAGGAACAAAGGCAAGTGCAATAAGGAACCTCCACAAGCTTCTCTTGCTAGGGCTTAGGGACAAGGAGGCTCAGATGTTACACTAACAGAAGGTGCTGGAGCTACCGTAAATGACAGAACAGGACTCTGGGACAGAACAAAATGAAACACAGAGGAGTTCTGAGCTTCCAAGAACACATTTAAAAAGGAACACAAGCGAGTGCCCTGCTTTGAGGAGAGGGTGGTTGCATTGAAAATGTACAGCACTACAATAGACCTATTCCTCCCCTTCCTGAACCTGCTCTGCTATACTAATTAAAATGCCCCTCGCATGGAGGAAGGAATACTGCAAGTCCCTAATGTGCATTATCTTCAGCTTCCACATCCTTTCTCAAATAATGTGCTTGTGAGGCCATCTGAGCCAACTAGCAGCAGCACTTTATCTACAGCACACAGGCAGAGGAGCAGATTCTTGGCAGGAAAGCAATACAAAAGGAGACTTTTAACCAAACAGCAAAAAGTATATATGCAGTGCAACTTACACACTATGATAGGCGTCTCATGATCTACCATTGTGTTCAAGGACATATCAGCTCTCTATAAAAACAAAGAGCAAACAGTATCCTAAGACAAGACTTTACACTCCCTCTAAATTAGATCCCTTTAATTGACACATGATTGAGAACCGACTATCTTCACTCTGTCACCTCCCCTCCAAAGTATTTCAGGATCTCTATTCTGTGTAATACATTTTAATAACCTATGAAAATATGTAACTTATTAAAAGACAGTCTGTTTAAATCATCTTTATTGTGAGTTTTGTTTTTTTTGCTGCAGATGATCCACGACACGCAGGTTAGAAGGCAAGTTGTATCTCATTGTGTTTTTTCTCCCAGTTTACACGCTGTATTACATTTGTAAGATTTAGATACACATGTTAAAACCTTCTGTGACAAGGACTCATTACCAGAGAGACACTGTCATGGGAGCAGGGACTAGGTGCAGCGGTGTCACACGATCTAAAAACTGACAGTAATACAGGTCAAAAAAAGAGAAAAATACAAATGAGAATTTTAAATAAGAATGCTGTCGTAAAACAGGGACCGTCCAAGTCATTAATGTATTTGTTTAGTTTTTAAATTAGACCATATTTTTCTCTCTTCTATATATATATTATTTATATATATATCTATATATATATCTATCTATCTATATATAATATATATATATATTATATATAATAATATATATATATAGATAATACCCCCATAGTATAATATGTGTGTGTTGTGTGTGTGTCAAATTCAGGCTCCTCTTGTTAAGGCTGCCATTCATATCAACAAGCGATTATGCAGGGTTCATTACAGTGTTCACAACGGACATTATTCACATTCATAATCACTGGGTAAAGCCAATAGGACTTCAAAACTTAGGGGACTGGTATGAACTCAAAGCCACACAGACTATTCAAATAAGAGAAACAGTAAGCTTAAAGTTAATCTGACTTTGTGCACACCCTTACTGGCATTATTCATACTAGAAATCAAGAGTGGTTCCCCCCCCAATCCAACAGCTACAAACTACACAGCAGATGAGAGGAAACTCTTTGAAAATACAGCCCTTTCAGATGAGCAATCTCAACAACAAATAAACAAAGCATGCAGCCCTGTTTAAAAGTAGAGGCTGTGGCTTGGCTGTGTTGAAAACGTGCCCAAGGCCACGCAAGCAGCTGTAGATCAGGAACAAGACATTAGATTCAATCCTTCCACAGTTCAATTCAGTTTGGTGGCAGTGAGCTGGGAAACGAGAATGGTGCTGTGCTGTGTAAAGAGCCCGTGCTTACCTTGTGCAAAGGGAGTACCAGGAAGGCGCCGCCGCCACTGGCCTCAATGATTATGGCAACGAATTTGGGGTTGACTGCGCAGAAGGAGCTGTCCCAGGTGACCCGCGAGACCCGGATGTCATCGTAACACTGGTCGTTCTTCACCGCCTGGCCAAAGACATGACGGAATTTGCTCTGTCGCACAACGCGCCTGAACATATCTGCAGGGGAGAGACAGGGGTGAGACACAAGCGCTGCACAGCCAACACAAAAGGAGTATCTTACACATGTGCCAAACGAGGGGGCTATAAAATTCATATGGACACTTTGCACTGTTCACAAAAAAAAGAAACTGGAAGCCCAATAAGCAATAAGATTCTGCAGTGCATCCACCACCACAGGTCATAGGCGGAATGATTTAATTCACAGCAGCAAGTAGCATTGCAGAGCAGCCAATTTAGCAGCAACAACTGAACAACTGTAAGGGCAAGCAAAAGAGGGAAAGCAGGCCTGTGCAACCTGCATGCACACAGCATAGAAGCCCTTTCTTGAATCAATATGTAGTATTTCTAGAAAGTTGGAATCCGACAGGTAGTGAATGCCCGGATGCTTTCATTTGGGATGATGAACAAAGCAGTGCAGGATCTGAAACTAGCTATACAGGTACATTTACTGTAGCACTACAGCTGCTTAGTCATTTATAAGATGCTTTTATCCAAAAGCAAATTACAGTAATAAGTTACATATTCACAGTTGCAGAGTCACTTCCAATAGGACTTTGGTTTCTCTTTTCCCCCCATTCACCGGGACCGAGTGCCCGGTGGGTTTCGTGACCTGCTCTGGGTAACTCGTGACAGATATAGGGGATTCTGAACCTGGCCCCTCTGATTAAAAGCCCCTTCTTAACTTGGACCCCACCACGCTCCTTATCGTGGTTACGGTTTATAAAAGAACACTAAAAACTCAGGGGACAGTCACACGTTGGTTAATTCATTCTTGGTTGTTTTTATTCACTCAGACAGAATAGCTTGTTAAAACAGACTAGGATTCATATTCTGCAGTGCATTAGTAAGTAGTTTGCGAAAGAGCTAGCCACAGGAATTAAGTGAGGGCAATTGCACATGTACAATACTGCCCCATTATAGACGGTTCAAACACTACCACAATAGGAGTTTATCTTCATGTACGCCCACATAAAAAGCAATGAGGTACAACTTCTCAGTTCGATGTAAAAATACACAGCCCATTTAATACGCAACCACTTTGTAAAATTGAAAGCGTAGAAAATAATTCTACACTTCCCATATTACGTAGTCGATAAAAAGGGACGTATTTAAAAAAAAAAAAAAGGTTTGGTCACATCCCTACTAGAATGAAAACAGACTAAAAAAAAAAAAAAAAAAAATTTATTTAAGGGTTCGACGGCAACCGGAGTAAACAGAATTTATGACTTTCAGCTTCAACAGGGGGAGGCGCTGGCTTAGTCAGCTTCAGCAGGCCTGCTTTGCAAAGCATGTTCATGAGCAAATACTGTACACACACACACAGAGACATGCAAAAACAGCACAGGACCGCCTGGAACAACGAAGCAGGGACTTCAACTAAGAAAAAGCCGGTCAGTTTAGCAGGAACCATGGACGGCACAAACATTAATCAAACATTCGAATAACCTTACTTAAAGGGACGTGCAGAACATATTCAGTGCGGCGAGCAACTTCCCCTGAAGATCAGCTGGAAACAATAGAAGTGGAGTACAAGAAGTTCTCCGTCAGTCTAGCAGAACGATGGGCCACTGGGCAAACACAGTGAAAATACCAGACAAGTTAACTACAGGAATGAATCTTTAAAAAAAATGAACATAGAAAGAGCTGTGGCTCTTGTAAAGCGGAGGCGTATCTGTTTATTGATTGCATGCATGATCTGCTCACCTCAAACCAGGGTACAGTTTAAAACTCACTTTATCTTTAGTCATGGATATTTGTTTAATTCAATAAGGGAGTTACAAAGTTATGTGCAAACGTCACATCCTTCTTGCTGGAATTGCTCACACAGTGGACCCAGCCAGTCCTCATATACAGACAGAGCCAAGCAAACCCAGAGAATCTTCACAGACCTCCAAGCAGCAGGAACAATGAATGGGACAGAGCTGAATATTGTAGAACTGCTTGTCTTCACACACTGCTACAGTAGCAAAGACAGTTTCAGTCAAGGGGGGATTTAAAGAAAAACAGTCAAGACAATGTGCTTTAAACCAAGAGACAGCTACTCTAAAACCACTAGCCACCAACTGCCTCAGTCCCAGAGCTCCAGAAGTGAGCTTGAGCACCTGCACTCCAATGCTGTACAACCCAAACAGCTCGCTCCTAGATATCAAAACATCTGTTTTAACAAGACTGTGCATCAAGACAGGGAGATCAAAGCTATGGAGTTTTCCCTTTAAGTTCAAGCCTTAGCTTAGGCACCTGTATCCCTCCACACTTAATAGTGAGTGCCCTCTCTCACTCCAGGAAGCACGACATTAACCACACGCAAACGGAGACAGAGAGAGCAAGAGACGCCTCTCCAGCCAGCATGAACCTCCCTCCCTTCTTCCTGTTCAGGGTGCCCTTCCAATTTAGGGTTCAAGCAGACAGGCTTTACTGGAGGGGGGGGGGGGGTTGCGGTCAGTTTACGCTGCAGGAAACACATCCTGCAGAGGGAGACCGGACAGGAAAGCCCTGGAAATGAGCAGAGAATCTTTCTCTGGCATATGTGGAGGTGACAGATTCCCTTCCCAGTCACTCAACTAAAACGAATGGCTTCCAGCAAGAGTGAAGCGACCAGGACGAGGTTCATTCATTCAGCCACAGCGAGCCACCTAGCAGGAGGACTAGAAGTGCTGTTGATCTGGGAGTCTTATCCGTGGCTATCTGTTTAAGCCATGCTGCTTTCCTGACTTACAGAATGGCATTCCTGCAGGCTAAAGGTTTCCAAACAGACTCTCTGGCTCCAGCACAGTTGTGAACTATAACAGTTACAGAATCTGGAGGTCACCCAAATAAAATACCTTCCTCTAGTGCAGGCCATTGTGTTAAAAAAAAAAAAAAAAAGACAAATAATTCTGATCCCCGCAGCCTGGAATTTTCTCAAAGTCAGTCAGTTCATATCATGCATTATAAAATGGCAATAAACAGATCAGTGTAGCATCTATTGCAGTTAACCAATAACAATATATTTATCTTGTGTATGGCAGGATCATAAAACCGGAATGCTTTTTTGTACCACGATGTCCAATATAGGATTAGCCTGCATATTTACTGCCGTTACTATGAGCTTTGAACTTCCCATCAATGGTAACTACACCGGTTCTCAATTGCCCTCTGGAAAGCTATGCAAAGGGGTGTTACTGCAAAGACTATTAAGCAAATTCCCCAGAACATCCCTCCCAATACCTCACTTGGGGTAGCTAGGCAGGTAAGTACCATAGGTTGCCTTCCTTTTCCAGGCTACATTATAAATTTTTGTCTGAATACAAGAGTCGAAAGCCTATACCGCCGGGTCAATACGACCTCATCGGCACCAACTCACGCTCAGAAGATGAACAAACAGGCCTGTCACTCATAATTCCTCTCTACGTGCTTATCACACTGGCTGGGATTTTGACAAATCGCAATAGATTGCCAAGTTTTAGATTTCAAATGTCTTCTGTGACATCATTCAATTTTTGAGGCCTCTTTTTAACCACTTTCAGTTGCCTTGACTGTGTTTCATTATTGCAGAGAACAATCACATCACTACTATAAATTCATAGCCAAAGTTATTGTGGGCGTATTTAATTTCCAATATAACAGATGCGCCTGGTTTAATAGTACAAAGTCGAGGATAACCAGTAAATATTGCATTCACTACCCAAAGATGCCATCTAGTGGATACATTTAGTAGTACATAAACAGTAGTTTTACTAGTTTAATTGGATATGGTTTGTTCCTGCCATCTGCTGTACATTTTATGGATACAACAAAACTTAAGGTATCTTCATTACAGTGTTTAATAATATAATAATAATAATAATAATAATAATAATAATAATAATAATAATAATAATAATAATAATAATAATAATAATAAAATTATATGTTTGTATATCATA
Organism: Polyodon spathula; assembly: GCF_017654505.1. Classification (NCBI taxonomy): domain Eukaryota; kingdom Metazoa; phylum Chordata; class Actinopteri; order Acipenseriformes; family Polyodontidae; genus Polyodon; species Polyodon spathula. The sequence goes on from NW_024474318.1 coordinate 12,821, forward strand.
AAAGTGTACTCTTTCTCCACCCTTTAAATCACTTTATGATATTTGGGTATATTTTGATGATTACAGTGGCAGCTCTAAATACCTACTCTTTTTGATGTGCTTTATTTATTTATTTATTTATTTTACATGAGACGTGTGTTCTTGTGGTTTTTTTTGTTTGAACAAAAACATCTTTGTGGAGAACCAGGCCAGCTGTATTTAGAACAACCAGTGTTTAGATTATTGAAATATCTGTGCAGTATTTCCTGATATGCATTGTTGTTGAACACTTAAATCAGCGTTTGTTTCACTTTCAGGAATGTACGCTTTATCTTGAAAAATTAGGCAGTTAGACCCGTACCATAGGAGAGATGATACACATGCCGATGTTGTGATAAAAACGATTTCCCCTCTGACTGTAGCACACAGATTCATTCTGAAAGGTTGTTTCTCCTTGTCAGTAGTATAGACTAAATTAATCAGCAAAACTACCAATAATAATAATAATAATATAATAATAATAATAATAATAATAACTATGATAAATCTTTAAACTTGTACCTGAGATCTTGGATCTGGTGACTTTTGGTTGTCTCAATATATATATATATATATATATATATATATATATATATATATATATATTATATATATATAATCTATACTAATACATATGTCAGTAAGGATGAGTATTACAAGTTAGAAATGCTGTGGCGTTTTTAGTAGAAAATATTTTCCCGAAATCTCTACCCCCTAAATCTCCTGTTTGGAACTTTTTTGGATTGGAAAATAATAATCAGATGTAAATCATAAGAATATTAATTAGCTTGAGACAAAACTGTTATTAATAACAATTGCAAACAAAATAAAACAAAACCTATGTAAATAACAAAACATTTAAAACGTTTCTTAAAGTTTTCCACAGGTGAAATCCTAAAGAAATACACAGTTCGTCATTGTCCATCGGTTATCAAAAAAAAAAAAAAAAAATTAAAAAAATCGTTTATTTGCTTTCCCCAAACATGAGTCCTCCCACAGTGCCATTTGTTTCCACAATATCTCGACACACCTGTCATTTGGCAGGTACTAGCTGCTGTAGTGCAGTGGGTGGTGGCTTCAGTAGGCGGGTGGTGGCTGCAGTACTTCAGTGGTGACTGCAGCCAATGCTTCTTCGGAACATGGTCTCGTCGTCACATCTCAGAAACTAAGCAGGGTTGGGCATAGTTTATACATGGATGGGGGGAGGGGTGGCGGCTAAGTGGAAAATCTAGTGTTACAGACAGTGATGCTGATAGGTAGATGGGGGCATCTAGATTAAAGAATGCCATAGTAAGAGAAATTTAACAGAGATCGCGTCTCTATATTTTGAAGAAGAGCAGGAGTGTTCATCCATAGAGATAGCCAAACAATTCTGTCAAAGCTCATAGCTAAGCCCCGCCCCAACTCACCTTCCACCTGAATTTAAGTAAAGCGCCCATGACTCCCATGATAATAACTTCATAATTAAATTATATTAATATACTAATAATATATTCTGTTTTTTGTATCGAAATTCTAAAACCACCTGCCAAAATGTATTAAAACAAGCAACCAAAAAGTAGGGTACTTGTAGCGATTGGCTAATCTATGAATTTATTTTATTTTTGTGTTCATGTTTTTGATTGCTATTTAGAATGTGGAGTTGCCACAAAAAAATATTACTAAGCCCTTTCTGCAGATCACATTTCTAAATTACCCTGTGTTTGCGTTGGTACTGTATACGACCTGCATACACATGTTTAAAAGCATGACACTGAAATGAACAGGTTAAAAAAACAAACAAACAAACAAACAAAAAAAACTGTAAAGCAGACTACAATGTGACAGTTAATTTGACTCTGCCCTCCTCCTCCCAAGCAGAAAGTGCGACGCTCGCTGGTTAGTGACAACCACTTGATCGTTGTCACACTACCGCGCAGGTTGGAAAGCTGCTTTTACTTCCTCCTCAGAACAAATGCAAAATGAATTCTAGCTTGTTGATCCTAACTTTTTGCTTAAGGATCGTTGCATGCCTTGCTATAGAATCCACAGGCTCCGTAACAGACAGAACTAGAACATTTGTGAGGCAAGAGGTAAAACGACAATTTAACCCCAGAGTGAAACGAGATGTCGGCTCGACTAGTTCGTCACCAGAGTTTTCACCTTGCGTCTCACCTGTTTCAATACAAGACTTCAATAAATTGAAACAAAACACCCACCAGGTAAGCATCTCGTATTCATTGTTTTAAATATATATTCTGAAGTTTCACAGCGCATATTATGCCTATATGCAGAAAAACTGCTAGAGGAGCCATTTTTGCTTTGTTTTTATACAAAATCCCTACGGCATTAACTGGGAAGGTAATACGAAGATTTAGTACTGAAGTATTTCTGTTTTGTTTTTGTTAAAGATAAATAAGTTCCATTCTTAACTACATCCTCAAAATAATGACCTGTTTTCTAAACGTAATACTATATCATAAATACTTACCTGTGGTAAACAGACCAGCTCCACAGGTGTTTCCAAAGAATAAAATTATGATCATGACAACAACACCTTTTGAAAATACAGTCGTATGAGATCCCCTAGTGCACAGAAAATATTGTAACCGGTAAACTATGGGGGGAAAGAGAACAAGGCAAACCCTAAAATAATTACAGCAAGTGTATTTGGTCTTAAACAAACAGCTTAAGATTGTTACCTATAGATTACAATGGGTGGTAAGGTTGTCCCAAATTATTATTTTAAAACTTCATCAGCGAGTACAGTACATATTGAACATGAGTAAATACTTTTTAAAATTAAGAATAGGACTTCAGTGCGTTGCATTTATTAATAAACTGCTCCAAAAAATATCTAAATCTATTTATGTATGTGTGTACATATATCTGATTACTTGCTATTGTACAAATCCTCCATGTAGATGGTTTGTGTATGCAAGTATATTAATCGAAATTTTTTTTATTTTTCAGCATGCTTTTATTGATGATGATGGGTCCAGTGTTGTGCTGTCCTGGGTTGGTGATGGAACGGGAGTAAGTTCACTTTGTCATATTCCTAAGGGTAAATGAAGCCTAATATAAGCCCTGTAGGTGTTTTGACTGTTTTTTTAATTCTTTGATCAGGGATACGCAGATATTTCAGATATACCAATTAAAAGTGGTTACAGCTAATATAAATTCGATTGCTTCATGCACTGTAAAGATAGATTAGGTACCTGGAAGACAGTTTTTAAATTATGTAGCTCTATTAGAAAAACCTATAAGTATTTTAAACACAAGGTTGCACACACCGATTAAAAAAAGAGTGCTGAGTTCCAGCTGTTTATATATTTTAATAATATTATTTTTCTTATCACCACACACAATCTG
>NW_024474319.1:0-4000 GCF_017654505.1 Polyodon spathula
AGTGAAAAATAAATTCTTTCATTGGAATCAGCACATTATTATCATACTTGACTTATTTTTCACATGTTTTATTATAGAGAAATGACAACCTATTTTTATTGGCTTTTCAAGATGCAGGCTTGAAGATCAACTTCAGAAAATGTGAGATGAACTGCGGTTGCTGCTGATCCTCAGTTTTTTCTTTTTTTTTGTTTGTCAGCTTTCTGTGGTTTCTTTGTTGGCTTGGAAGCTGGCAGCAGTTCTGTCTTTTTAATACCTCTTTATGTTTTCACAGTGGCAGCAAGGGTGTTGGTTTACAAAGAAAAACCTCATAAGATAGTACGTGTAGAAAATAAACCTTAGACTAAGTGTTTCAGACAGGCAAAAAAATGAAATAATATTGAGTGAAATATATTCATTTGTAGTTTGTATATTTTTACTTAAGGAAAGAGGAACAGGTTTTGTTATCTGATCAGGAGCCTGTGCTGAAGCATTGTGGCCAAACCGTTCTGTTCTTGTGTAAATTTCCTGTTTACTGACAAACTACCCCCCCCTTAGAAAATTGTAGAACTTGTTCAGTTATAGGCATACTTAGTTTTTTCTTCTAAAAGGCATTACTGGTTAAATGGCAGTTTTTGTTTTGGATGAACAAATTCTAGATAAAACAAGAACCTGCATAACCACTCAGGTGAACCTGTTATACCCCACTTCACAGAAAACATTTGAAACATGCAGTATATGGTATACGGCATATACATAGCTGCCGAGTATATTAATTATATTTTATATATATATATATATATATATATATATATATATATATACACACTAAAATGATATTATGGAGATGTGTGTGATTTTACTTTACGTGGAGAGACGTAAGAAACGAAGAAATGTTTGTCTGGGTCTGTGTTCGAAGTCCAACAGTCACGCTAACCGCGATAAACTTATTTGTGTGTGTTTTATGTGTCTTTGTTTTGTTGTGTGTTGTTTGACACCTAGTTCCCGCGGATCACTAACTAAACAAAAGAACTGCCCTGACTAACACGGGACAGCTAAGCTGTTTCCCTGTCATAAAACAAAAACGCACTAGAACACACGAAGGGTCTCACACTACCTTTTTTTAATTTATTTTTTACGATTTCACACACTACAACCGGGCTGTTCACTCTGCAGCAGCCCTGAGCAGACTGACTGCACACTTTTTAAACCCTGCACCTGGCACTAATTTACAATAACTACCAGGTGTGGGTGATAATTAAACAATAAAACAATTAAACAATAATACCCTTAAACATACACTGTCTGCTTGTTTTCAGATCATTCTGGTCTTGACTATCTTCAATGTACCAGTTACTTGGTTTTTTGACCAGGGTTCTTCACGACTATATAGAAGGTCACTCTTTGTCAGCATTTTTTTTTTTTTTTTTTTTTGTTATTTTACAAAATCAGGTGACTGAAATATGTAAAGTCCTAACATTGTTACTATAGTTGCCATCGCTTTTTGGTAGTGTACAAAAATACTACATATTTCTTTAAAGAGCATACCCAGGGTTAGGCAACCTTGGCTCGCCTAGTGCATTCCATTGAAGGACAAGCCATGCCTCATGCTATACAGTTTGAAAAGGATCCACAGATTTAGACCACTGATGAGTTTGTACCAAGTAAACTCTTTAGTGGGATGGGGGTGTTTTTTTTTGTTTTTTTTACGCTCAACACCACTGTCTTTGTTTTGGGTATTTAACAGCTCTTAGCGATGATACAAAATGTCATTGCTGACAAGTGCCGGTAGTTCATTGTCAATTTTCCACTGCAGCGAGGACTCTGGGAAAACCTTTGAAGATATCTCCAATGTCATCAAGAACACCTACATACGGAAAGAATTTGGAATCAATGTGGGGCCAAGTAATTCACAAAGGGTAAAAGTCATTGTTGTTGTCCTTCTTCTTCTTCTTCTTCTTCTTCTTCTTCTTCTTCTTCTTCTTCTTCTTCTTCTTCTTCTTCCTCTAATATCTATGTGCATTATTGCATGTTACACTTACATTTCTACATACAATATATCTAAAGAAGTGCATATTCAGTACAGATGAAACTTGGTCTGCACATACTTTAGCACGGATAGAATTGGATTAGTTGCTACGGTGCTGGGTGTACCTCCAATTGATGCATGTAAGTATCCAGTGCCAACAACAGAGGCAGGATACGTTCGACAACAGCGGCTGGTACAGGATAGGTAATTGAGAAAAAATAAAGCTCTTTCTTTACTGCTTTTGCTGTCATATTTATTATTTACATTTGTATTGGCCGTGGAGGCCCAGCTCTCTCATAGCCTGATGACAGACACAGTTCTGCTGAGATTACATGAGAAATCACCAGGGACACTGGTTAGCCAACTTGTTTTTATAGTTCACTGAAATGCTTGTGGTAGAACTGTAGAGAATTGATTACACACACATATAAATGTCACAATTCTCTTTACAACCACAAAAACACACTTCAGTTCTTCTCAGGGGGCTGTCTTAGTGTGTGTGGTGTGGATGTAGTGGTGGGGGTGGGGGGTGGAGGGATTCTCTTGGTATACATCTGTATTTTCATATGCTGGAGTGGACTACATTTTGGGTGAAATTCTGTAAATGCTGACGTTAAGCTTTTATAATACCGAGATTTGTTTCTGTAAAAATCAGTAAAAACTGAGACTAAAGGGCCTTGTACATATTGTAATGAGCCAAACATTGGCCAGTATTTAGCAACGAAAGGAACATTTTCAGAAAGGTAGAACACGAGTTGCAGCTAAAATAGTTTAATTCTTTTCAAACAATATCCCAACGAGTTCTGTGTGATTTTAAGTCAAACTAACAATGTTCTAAGCGTTCATATCTTTAACAATATGGTAACCCTTCACTATGAATTCACCCTGACCAGCGCAAGTCCAATTGAAATCTTTGAATCACCTGTTGTATTGTGGGTATTCACACCCTTGGTGCTGTTCTGTAATCCTGCAGGTAATTCTCACCGCTGATGTAGCATTGACTCGTGAGGAAGGAGGCCGAATATTTACATCGCTTGATTCTGGGAAATCATTTGATTTTGTAGATCTTCCTTTCCATCCTGGCCAGCCAATTGTCTACCACTCTTCAAACCCAGACTATCTGCTTGTCTCCAGCATAGACGTGAGTGGGGAAAATACAGTGAAACGTTAGATTTTACATTTAAGAGCAAGTTGGTAGGGGTAGGAATGATTAGTTATCTTAACTAATATTTACTTCTTGTTGTATAGATTCACTTTGTGTATATATTTTTTCAGTCATTACATTCTAGTGACTTATCAAAACATAACACCCCAATATCCTCTGTATTTCTTACTGATGTATTCTGTACTTGCATCTGTAGAGGCAGAGTGTTGCAGAGGGTGGATGTTGTAATGCATGAAAAATGGGCACATAGTTCTTTTTTTTAAAATTTTGTTTAAAATGTTTTTCCTTTGTACAGGGAATAAAATGACATTCTCATTTAATGTCATCATGCATTTGCGTCTTTCACGCATCCCCATATAAAGACTAGAAGAGAGATTTTGTAACCGTCGCCAAGCATGAAAGGGTTAATATGATGTACAACATTGAAAACAACAAGATTGTAGTAGTTAAGTTAACGCTGATATTTCATACCTATGTCAGTTTGCTCTCTGACGTATATATCGGTAAGGATTAATCTGGACAGATTTGTGTGTAGGAATTGGAGTAGTGTACAGTTATATATACCATACATGATGGCTCATCACTATTTTGTGTTTTGTAGAATGTGCACCTTTCTTTACCTTAACTACAGAATATCAGAAATCTGAGGAAGGTGACAATGTTGGCATATTTAGTAGATTGCTACCTCAGTTACAGGAATATAATTGAACTGGGTGGTCCATTTATCCTACTACAACACTGTAGTTTCACTCCCTGTGCAGCTGACATCAGTCTGATGTGTAGTAAAGGGTGTTTCAGGGGGGTTTCCAAATACCTGTTGCACATGG
>NW_024474320.1:0-3000 GCF_017654505.1 Polyodon spathula
ATTGTATCTACAGTGTCTTAACAGATGGAATGGACTTCACCAGGGTGAAAATAAAGAAGCTGAGAAACTAAGCGATCTGCAGGAGAAAGATAAGGGACTTGCAAGAGGGCTTTTATACTGTTGCTGCTGAGAAGTAAGAGCATGTTTTAAAAAACCAGTTGTCCATTTGAGTGCAGCCAGGTGTTCCTAACTCATTTCATGGCTCAATCATTAACTTCATGGCAAATTGCTTTACAATGTACTACTTGTCCAAGACAAAATATGTACTATCTAAATACTGTTTTTAAATTTTAGAACATTTTGTGGCTATCTGTGGATTTTGGGAAACACTGGACTAAAATACATGAAAATGTGCAGGCTTTTTCTTGGTAAGAAAATATGTAAATAATATTGTTATTCTTCAGCTTAGCGGAAAAGAGTACAATAGTACCCTTTTCAATAAGCCACTGCAAAGGCGCTGTTTTTAGTGAACTAACAAACCTGTAAAACAGAAAATCTAGCTAAATTATATATTTTTTAATTGCAGAAGTTATATTGGCTCATTTTAGTGGGTGCAAGTGGGTTTTGCTGCACATTGTAGCTAATTAGTTGAAGCCATAGTGTTCAAGCGCCACCATAGGCTCTCTGAAAGATTGAAGGTTTCAGGAATCACCACAGACATTTAGGTTTTGTCTGATAACAGTACATTGTAACGGAGAGAGTCCTATTTTAATGCATTAATGCATAAGTTGATGCAGTGTTTGCTCACGTTCAGATAATTACAATAAGGTCAACACAGTTTCTTTTTCTGTTTTTCAATGTTGAGACCTGTTTTTTGCTGGTTCATATTGTAATATTATAAAGTACACTTGGGTTTATTCTTGTTTCTCACAAATTAGGTTTCTTTTTCCGTGTACCTGCATGTACTATAAGTGTTGTATAATCTGAGTCAAAACTTGGTGTTAAGATCTTATTTTATTTTTGCAGGGGGCAGGGAATCACATTTTTTTTCAGCACACATCCCAATAATACACGTAAGTGGCACATTTTCCACATGCTTCTTCAAGGGACATACCTTAATAAAGGATCCATGACATGGTTCATATGTATTTACTCTTTCCTCTGCAGTGGATGCTGATCAAAGGGGAGAGTTGCTCTTGAAAAGAACAGAAGACTTGGGAAGAACATTTAGTACTGTGTCCAGCAACATGTTCTCATTTGGATACATTGGGCGCTTTCTCTTTACGTCAGTTGTGAAAAAACAGGTAGGCAACTCTAAGTAAAGTAGCAAAAGTAATATAATAGAAAATTGAGTATATTATAAATTGAGTAACATTGTCAGCTGAATCTGGAATTTATTAAACAAATTATATATGTGTAAAAAGTCTGACATGTATAAAAATACATTGTTTTAATTATTTTTTTTTACCTATGGTTTATCCTTTCAGCATTGTGTTTTCAGCTGTTATAGGTGTTTACATGTTTTACAAGTTGGTCTATTTAATACAGTGATACCTGCATCTTTGTTTCACACTAAATATGTTGTTAACCAAGAAGAGGCTCCCTGCAACAGTGCATGTAACTCACTTTAAAGATATCATTCAGTGATCCTGTCAGAAAGAATCTATAAACAATAAGAAATATGATCCCTTCATCACCCAATCACTGAGTATTATTATTGACTGATGAAGAGTTCCTGGTCATCATCATCTGGTACGGTCAGGAACATTGTAGCGTACCATTAATGGACAGGCCTTTACAGGCCCAATGCCTGCAGGAGTAATATTACCAATACCAATATTTTTGGAAAAGTGAGCCAAGGTGTCCAAAGGAGCAACTTCATGCAAACAGTGTTTTAATATGTGTGTGATGCCATGTATGTAAAGTTTTTTTCTGTTTTTTTTTTTTTAAGGGTGAACCCAGAGCTTTATATGTTTCTTCAGACCAGGGAGACACCTTCAATCAAGCACAGTTACCCTTGGCTACAATAGAACAGGTATCATTTTGTACACTCCCAAAAATGGTTTCTTAGTGTAACCTTAAGTTTCTGCTTAAGTTTTGTCTTTCTATTTCCCTTTCTCCTTCTGTGCATCAACAAAAGCTGAACTTAACAGCCAAGTGTTTTACACACTGACCAAAACCATCACATGTCAAAGGAACTGTGAATAATCTGCAGTACTTAACAATAGAAGTGCTTTTTTTGAACAACAAAGAATAACATGATTGTGTTCAGTGGCAATTTTTTGAAATCCCAATCCAGGCAGCAAATTAGTATGTCAATATGCACCGCTGTACCATGTAATTCTGTTTAAAATAGAAAACACAACAGCAGTTTTCTTTCTCAGGATGTTGTTTACTTTACATGAGTTTGCAATTGTTGGGTGTCAGCACATAAAATAAAATGATACACTTTGGGATAAAGATTTGTCTTGAAATATCTAAAAATAATATTTCTATTTTCAGTATTTTATTTTGATCAAGCAAACCTTTTCTATTCATAGTCCCATGATTGAGTAATTGTGGATGCTAATCAGTTGGTTAATTTGCATAAGCCCAACTGCCAGACAGGTTAGCATAAGGTTACAGGTGCTTAATACTGCTGTACAAAAAAAGTTGTTTTTATGGACTGAGATTAAATTGGAATCCATGACTCCTAACTGCTTCCAGCCATGTTTCGTTACTCCCGATCATTCCACAGTGCACACTTTCTATTGGCCCTGAACTAATTTGTTTACCAAAACAGCTGTGCAAATTGGAATGACTTGCATTTTGTTTTTGCTTTCTATGCTGGTGTTTATTTCCCACATGCAGTGGTGCACAAATGCATCAACCCAATCATCAGCTGTTTAACCCTTTCAGGACCAAGCATTTTTCAGTGGGATGCTCCCCCAGGACCAGGCGTTTTTCTTTACTGCAGTTGACTCTCTTCCTATAAAAATTCACTGAAAATCTATTTTTTACAGTAACACCTTGGAAATGGTGTCCTTTTTTTTTCAGAACACTCTGGGGAACATTTTAAAG
>NW_024474321.1:0-5757 GCF_017654505.1 Polyodon spathula
TACTTCAGAAACCATGTAAACTTTTCGCTTTTTTTTTTCTCCAACACAATAATTCGTTTTTTGTTTGATAATTTTTTAATTTTATGTATAAAATGAAAACTTATTATTCTATGACCTGAGGGGCCTTACTATACTTCCTGAAAGTTTTGTTGAAAAGATATTGATGTTTGGGCAAATTACAAGGCATTGTTTCACCTGAGTGATTTCAATGACATAATACACGTTTATTATCAGGGTCTTTTAAGCAATAATGGACACTACTCTTGGTTTAATTAATCAAAATAAATATTTATAAATACAATAATAGTTACTCATTTCATTATTATCAGTAATAAGGAAAAAAAAAACATACCTGATACATATTTAGTTCATGAAATAGTATATGCTTATATCCACTAGTTTCTTGATATTTATAAATGTTGTAGTAACATATATATTAAACACGAGACAGAATAAATGTTCTAATATAATTATAAGTCAAATCAGATCAGATTTACAGTGTTTTCCTTTTATTTTTTAAATTTGCGCTAAACAAGTTTCTGTGACGTTTTGTTTCTGCTTTTGTCTTTTTCTGGCTGCTGTAAACAGTCTCCGCCCTTTAGACACTAAATGCCCTACTCAGTGACATCACTATCAGGAAGTGAATGTGAGTCCCTCCACTGTCCATTCATGTGTGTTTCAAGCCTGTACTGCAAAGTACGGTGGCCCTGTAAGTCATCAAAACAAAGTGCTTTTTTGTTATCGTGTTTGCACGATCGGGGTCCTTAAAGGGTTAAATGCATAAATTACTTTCAATGACATAAGTTTAAATTAAATTCCTATTTGACTACTGCTCAGTACTTCAGGACTGTCTTCTTTTTACCAGCCTCTTCAGCGTCATCCAATAATACTCAGTGTGATTTAGAAATGTGATATAGAACAAAAGATTTGATGTATCCACCATAGTGTTAAAACATGTAATATAAATCATCATCATTGCATTCTAGGGGTATAATAATGGTATATAATAACTGGTGAGCAATTTTTTCAATGGGCTCATCCAGTTGATACTTCCTGTAATATATGGCTGGTTGATACGGGAAACACGCGCTCATTAACACCAGCAACAGAGCGCGACCCCAGCATGACCCCAGCACGAGCTGTCAAACCTCACATAGTTGCTGTCTGATAAATGAGAATGTAATACCCACCCTTGGGGTGGGATATATACAGGGTGTTTTACAAATTTAACAGCATAAGTATAATTCAGAACTTAAGTAAAATACACCTTTTATATAAATATGTAAATGCATCTACAGGAGGTGTTGAAACTGTTCACCATTGGCATTTAAACACTGCTGACATCATTCAATCCAGTTCCAGTACACAGCTCGCAGCTGCTGCTGAGGTTCTGGACAGAACCGGTCTCCCTTCATTTCTGCACTAACTTATGAATGGCTGGCTTTGATGATGGCTCCCCATATTCCTCAACAGGATGTTTTTCTTTAAATAATTCTCGGCACATTTTGTATGATTTTATTTCAGTATATATTTCAACCAAAAAAAAAAAAAAAAAAAAATGTTGCTTGATTTTTGACAGTAATCATTTAACAGTAAAAGAACAGTAAAACACTCAACTGAAATCATTCACCTTATTACAGCTCCCATATGTCAGTCAAGGTCAGAGCTATCACATGACTATTGTTAGATTCCACTCTGTTCATATATATATAGGGATAAGGAAAAGGAAATCAAATATTCAAATTTATTATTCTGTAATCTTTTAAATAAAACATCCTCTGTGTGTGTGTGTGTGTGTGTGTGCGCGTGTGTGTATGTGTATGTATGTATGTGTATATATATATATATATATATATATATATATATATATATATATATATATATGTATGTGTGTGTATATATACACACATACATACTTAACTTTCTTCTGTGATGAAGGAATTGTGCATTAGGTAATGCTATATTTCTTCACCATGGTTGCCTTTACCTTTCATTTCAGTAAGCCCAGGCAGCAGAAAACCTGATAGATCTACTGTACTTATATTTATCTGTAGTCATTTAATATGTCTGGGGGGATGGTTTATAAATCTGCTTGACTTTTATATTTCAACTTAACTAGTATTCTTTTTTGCTCTGTTAAAGCCTTGTGAATGTGGCCCAGTATCTGCTCAACATTTTCATAACCATTAGCATGGTTATGGGTTAGTTCCTGTGTCAACATCACATTTGCTAAACAACATTTTAATTCTGCATGTCAAGAAGAACACAACTGATATTTTCAGTTTAAACAACCAATAGAATTTTTTTATTTTTATTTTTTTTCCTGGAAGTTACCCGAATGCACCAATCAAAGTGACAATTAGAAAAAGTTGCCCTTTAAAAATATTATTATTATATTTTAGCGCACTACACTAATAATGTATTGGAAAACAAGGTAAAATATTCTGTTTAACTACAATATTCTGTTTAATTACCACAGTAAACTTGTACATAGATTGCTATCACCAACAGTAAAACATGTCTGAAATAATTAAAGCCTAAAAAAATGCATGGTTTTCCTTTTTTTTCTAGTTTTATTCAGTGCTTGAAGCAGATGAGGATATGATTTTTATGCATGTGGATGAACCAGGAGGTAGGTATTGTTGGCACTGATTCAAGCTTAAGGATTTTATTTTCTAAATGCAAACAAGATGGTGTTAACTGGTGCTATTGCTTCAGAGAATTGTTATTTTGAATACCAAGATGTAGATTTAAGAGGTGCGTTAGTGTGAAGAGAAAGTAGATTTTGAGACTGATGAATGGTGATTGATTTACTGATTTATATACAGATTGTTCAAAACCCTGTTCAAAAAGTAAATATACTATAGCATCAAATAACGCCCCATGAAGCTGACAGCTTTTTCTTTTTTTCCTAATTAATTTGTTCTTATTTATTATTAAAACAAAAAGCTATTCTTCTCATAAACTGTCTTTATTTGTTTTTTCACTGTTGTAGACACTGACTTTGGCATGGTGTACACATCGGATGACCGTGGTGTCCTTTACTCAAAGTCACTGGAGCGTCACTTGTTTGCAGCCAGCGGAAAAAGTGACTTTACCAACATAACCTCACTTCGTGGAGTTTATCTTACCAACGTCCTCGATGAAGGTATGGAACTCTGAGCTTTTCACAACATTCGGAATGTAATTCATATGATTTATTGAATTAAATGTGCAATGTCAGTTGTTTCCGTTCGTATGCTGTGTGTCACATAATATGTGCAGATTATTTGTGAAATTGCTAAATTTTTAGGATCACATTTGACCAAAAAGATCAATTGTTGACTTTGCTTTCAGGTATTGTTATACTCTACGTATGTGCTTATTTCAAAACTGCCCATACTGCATTAGATCTACATAGCAAAAAGATTCAACAGTTATAACAGTTATTGTTTTAACTGTAAGCACTTGGTAATATAAGATTTTCTGTTTGTTATCGCTTCACAAGCTCCATGGTCTGCATGCTTGTGCATTAATGTATAAACTGCTGACAAGCAGCAGCTCTCACCGGCAGGGCAGCACTACCTGTTTTTCCAGTTGTTCTGCATAGTGTAAAATAAACACAGCTAACTAGTTTCTCTGTGCTTTAGGCCAGATTGTAACTGACACACACAATGCAACACAGAAAATCTCCAGTAATTTCTTGATTTAAAATAAATAGTTGTATGAAATAAATATTACTTCCTCTCCACGATCGACTCTATGTATGACTTTAGATGGATCATTTGACAGGCCACTCAGCTAAAAAGAAAGTTACAGTAACTTACAATCTATTTTTAAATATCTTAGCCATCAACCTAAGGGTGTAAAGTCACTTTATTTAGAAGATATTTCCATTTTCCAGCTGCCAAGAGTTTTCAACAGAGTAATGACCTAAAAAAACTAAAAACTACATAGCTGCCTTTTAAGAACAACAATAAATCATTTTTATCTTTATATTTGTATGTGTACTGAATTAACCCATTGCGGTCCTGTTTTGGACCAGGTCCGACATTACAATTTTCCCTTTCTGGTCCGATGTCGGACCATGTCTACATCATCAAAGAGGCGTAAAGCACAGGTCTCTGGTTGTTTTTTCTCTGGAAAAAGCAGAGAAAACCTTTCAATGGCTAAGTGAGTCCCATAGGAGCCGAGAGAAGCCGAAAAAAAAGGGGGCGTATCTGAGCAATACACATAGCCCCTGCACCACAGAGATAACATGGACATAAACAAACAAGATAGCTGCTTTCGCATCAAAGAGTATCACAGACATTTGCAGAGCTTTTTGAGATGTTATAGTAATAAAATAATGACTTGGATCACATTATTGAGGCGTTTGGTGATAAAACGAGTGATCAGGAGATGATTTATCAGTATGCACGACTATGAAGAGGTACATGATAAATACAGTGAACAAGGGGTGGGGCGGGGCTGGAGATGCAGTACTGAATGTCCTGTTAATATGCTTTTTAAACCTGTTTTACTGTGAAAAAAAATCCTTTTAAGCAGTGTATGTAAAATAAACAGCTCGTGTGAAAATAAATTGGATTGCAAAGGGTTAAGTACTACTTTTAGGTTTTGCTTGTTTAGTACAGAATAACGTTTGTGTTCTCAGGAAGTACAAGGGCAAATCACAAGCTAAGTGACTTGAGTTTGAAAAAAAAATCATGAAATGCTAGATAAAACAAAAATGTATTTGTCCTATTGTTCCAGATGGCAGCATTCGGTCTGTTATAACCTACGACAGAGGAGGAGAGTGGAATCCCTTAAACAAGCCAGCTGATGTTAAATGTGCATCAGATAACAAGAGGGTTAGTAGTACATTGGGATACTATGCAATAACCGTCAGTTCATATAGTTAGTGCTCTGTGGCTACATCTAAGCATGTTCAAAGTGGTTTCTCACACTATCCTTGTGGTTGTTGACCTGGGAGCAAAGCCATCACTTTGAAGACTGTTTTGATGACTGAATTGTTTATTTTTCTGCCTTACACACCTTATACAGAAAAGCACAACATGACCTAACACTGACAATCCAAACAATAATACAATTAGTAGTAGTTTTTAGAATACTGCAACAGATTTGGGACAGTCCAAATAAATGTCAGAGGGTGGTGTGTAAGCTTTACTATAACTTTATACTTGGTTATGGTTGACTCAGTTAAATAAAAGATAGGAATGTGCATCTTTAAAATGATCGCCATATCTAGGGGATTTATCAAAGATACAAATATGTTTTTGTCATTTAAAGTCTACAAAATGAATAGATAATAAATGAATGAATTAAATAACAGATAATTATAAATACATGGAATAGTCTGCAAGGTGAAGTAGTAGGATCTAAAACAGAGAACATCTAGGTTCTATTAAATGATATCCACCTAGTAGAAGCGAATGATGTGCTAACAAGAGAAAGGGCTCTTGTTTAATGGGCTGCATGACCTCTTCTGGTTCCCAAAACTTTCTTATGTTCAAATACTCTAGATGGGGGAAAAAAAAAAACTTTAATAAGATAAAAACAATTACTTACAACTTCAACTGATAAATGTGAATATTATTCATTTTTCACTTTAGTGCAGCCTTCACATACATGGGGAGTACAGCATATCTAATCAGTTGGCGCCAATGCTTCCACTTTCTGATCCAAGCGCTGTTGGTTTGGTAATTGCACATGGTGAGTTATAGTGACAGTTAATAATTAATTTAAACAAGTTTAGAAGGACTTCATGTATGTCTTCGA
>NW_024474322.1:0-9164 GCF_017654505.1 Polyodon spathula
GGTGTAACATTAAAAAGAGAAATAACAGCAGATATTATTCTGCTTGGTTTAAATGGTCTGTCTGTTTACAGCGCACATTCCATACAATTGAGTGACTAAACTCACAAATCTCCTATACGCTGTTAGTTCATAAAGATTAGCAGAGGAAGTGGGAGTGAGTGGTAAGGTCATCTGAAGTTGCATATTCTTGAGAAGACGGTTAAATTAGCCAATGGCACCTTCTCCAATGAACAACAGCTGGCAGCTGGAAAAAACTGACAAATTCAAGATAATAAACACAACAATAGCTGTTTAATATAAATGGTATAGTCACATCTTTTGAACACATATCAATTGGAGTACACACACACTTTACGTCTGTGTGTGGTGTGTGTGTGTGTGGTGTGTGTGTGTGTGTGTGTGGTGTGTGTGTGTGGTGTGTGTGTGTGTGCATTGAGAAACCGGAACTTTCTTTTCCTCCATGCAAACATTTTTAGCCATTTTACAATTCTCTTGTTATAGTAAAAAGGAATAAGTCCTTAATTATCTCTCCCCCTGTAATCTCACACCCTACCAACACCCTGTCTTTCTGGGGTAAACAGGATAAGATCTAGTTACTCTGAAGTTCAAAGTACCCTTTCTGTAAGATCTTGGTTTTTAAGGTGCTATTTCTCCTGTGTAGAGCAGATTTGAGCATAGGTGTTGAAAACACGTTACACCCAATAAAGTCAAGTTCCCACAAACAAGGTGTCAGGCTACAGGTGGGTGGGGGGCATGTAAAATTATCAACACCCAGTAACAGATCGCTTTACCATTGGCTAAGTGCCAGAGACAGGGGAGGGGAACCACCCTGTGTTAAGGGGTATTTAATATCGTCTAAGGTCGTAAGAATTTTGAATCTGTCTGTTCTGTGCTTGGGACATGATTACCTGCATGTATTATAATAAAGCTATTATTAATTGAAGAAAAGGACTTTGTGTATTTTCTTAAGTTACATCGGAACTCACTTTTAAATCAACATCCACAGGATATTATATCTGAATCTAAATTATTTTAAAAATCTACTTTGTATTTAATGTCACTGTCTACTGTGAGTTAGTATTTAGGCTTCTATACAACGATTTTATTTATTTTTTTAATTATCAGGTAAGAAAATGAGAACTTCAGCAGGTGTTTATTAGTAATCACTGGACATGATTGGATGAACATCTGTAGATCTGACTGGTAAAGGACCCCACCTGGTATCAACTACAGTACTTAAAAATGAATGTGTTAGTCTGAATGCTGTTGTGATAAGCCAAGGACTTTTTTTTTTTTTTTTTTTTACTATGTTCAGGAAGTACCTGTTAGACATCAGTGGTCTCTCCCGGATCTGTATCGTGCTGAGCTCCTGCAAGCTCTCCGCATGGCTGCCTGACATGTTGGAACTGGGGAGGCGGAAGGTCTTCTTCTTCCGTCTAGAGCAGCAAGTGGAGGTGAGCCCATGCTGAGAGGAGATGGACGAGCAGCGAGAGCCTGGCGGGTTCACCGATGAGACTTCCATGCAGTTCTTCTCATAGGTCTCTTCATCTACAAACTCATGATTCTAATTACAACAAAAAAAAGAAAAGGAGAACAAGAGCTAGGGTTCCGGTAGACTTACGTGTGTATTTTACTTCTTCTGGTTATAGATTCATCATCAAAACACTTATTAAAAATTAAATTAGAGTGAAAAGAAAAACACGACAATCAGAAGCAGCTTTTTCACTCACTGACTTGCCAATCAAAACAGATTTATATTTTTCAATTCCAATGAGTGTTTACAGAGGTCTATCTAAATACACACTATATAATCTCTTTAGTGTATTAATAGCTGTAAAAACATGGAACAGCAAGAGGGTCCTACTGTTCTGTAAAGAACTGAACTGCAGTATTATTTCTATCAACCTGCCTTTAGATCTATTGAACAGACACAATGTGTACTGTTTTTGCCCCAGACACTTTAGCACTAGTGAACGATTCACCAAATGTCTCTAGTTCTAAATGAAAAACAAACAAACATTGAAATAAATGACCTACATTTCCAGAATGTAACTGCTATAACTGTAAAGTATAGGTAGGAAGCAGATTTAAGGGCCAAATACAACAGGAAAGGATATGATGTATGGGTTATGCATCTACGATGAGGTAAGTCAGTGTTCTCTTGAACTAACCAATCAGGCTTTATTTTAAAGGCAGGCATGCCAACATAAGCCAATTTAAGGCACAGAGTGTTATTTAGAAGCCTCTGTGGTTTTTAATTAATGTGGAATAAGTTAGTGCCACCTAATATGGCCAATGCTTTCTGTATGATTAAAAATTACAAATTATAAAACATAAGATCATACTGAAAACATTACCAAATATACTAAGAAATGTATGACTGTAATTTATGTCAGGCTCATTGTTCCAGGATTAAGTTGTGGTTGTAGAATTTGTTCCGATGAAATGTCTTGATACAGATACAGTGCAAATAGAAATATCAAGTACTGGTAATGCTAAGTGTGTTCAATACTGCAAAATCCCTGTTTTCAGCTTACTTTCATACTATAAACAACAAGTTTAATAAAGAAAAACTAAAATGCAAACATTTACACAGCTGTAGTACAGACTGTCAAAAACATTAACATTAAACAATTACCAGCAGAAACAACACAGCATAAAAAACACTGAAATGCATGTAAATCTTACTCGCTGATAAACATGTACACACACAACCACAGAGCAGGCAAACAACCAGTAACTGTCACACTGGCAACTATTATAATACAAAACTTAAAAGAAAACACTACTGCTTCAGCTACATTGAATGAAAACACTTGAATAGTACCTTTATGAGCGCTGAACAAGAAATTGATAAGAGGGGATAATCCTCATGATAGGATAATCCCTACATGATAACATGACAACAGGGGAAAAAAACCTCAATGACAACTCCAGATCAGATGATAAGCAATTACTGCATAAGCATGAGAGATAAAAAAAAAAGCATGATGCATTTTCAGGTAAAATACATGAACAATTGTATCGCCCCTAGTGCACTGTGCTTTTCTTGTTAACTACATTTGCAGACACAAGTCTGTATTACAGCTCTCACTTAGTTACTTTTCTAAATATCCTCTTATGACCCAGTGTACATTGTTTTACATTGTTTATTACTGTTTCCTAAGATGTAAGAGTTGGTTACTTTGAGTTTTAATTATCAATATTTCAAAGGGGAATGAAATACCATGAACAGGCATCTTTCCAGTTGCTGGAGAATATAAATACACCTTTTGTAATTTGGGAGACAAGTTTCAAACTTGTCAGAACACAAGTAATGGTATGTTTAACTACTCATCGGTTATTTTAATAGGAGCTTTGCGAGTTCCTGCTCGGCTGATTTTGGAAAACATTCGGCTGGAGCTGCTGGAACTCAAGGTTAGAGAAGCAAGCTATGGAATAGACTCATTTCAGTGCTTGTTGTAGAAACACAATTAAATAAGGCAATGGTAAATCAAACTTGCTCCGCTACATAGAAGAATGTAAAACCTCACTGTCAGCCTGTATTGTGTCTTTTTTATGGCACTCATGCCTTTATAGTACAGTCAGCTGCACATTAATTGTTGATGGGTGGCATTTCTCAATAGTTCCAAAACAATAAGGTAGTGCTTAATCCTCCTAAATCTAGGAATGTGTAGTATATGAGAAATTATGAATATACTGTAACTATTGAGAAAAGAATGTTTTATTCCTATTCTACATTTTTATCAGAGTTGGACTTGAACTAGTCTGCACCCTGCAAGTCCAAACTAACCTGTAATGTGAAGCATGCTACCATAGAGATAGCAGCTGTAGAAACCAAACTGCAATATCCTAATTCTGTAGTGAGAGTGTAAAGCATTTACACCTAAAGCTGGTTTTAATCAAAGGTTTATTACTGATTCTTGATTAAATATATGTATCAAAAATGTAAAGCAAAGACTAGACAGGGCATTTTTTGTATGGTACAGGGTTATGACCACACTGAACAAATCATGATTCTGAACAGGGTCCGGTCCCAACTGGTTTGAATCATCTAGAGTTTTCTGTATATAGATTTCAATCCTTAAACCCATGCAGCCAATCATAAAGGGGTAGATAAGAAATAGGTTTCTTATCTACTCGCCCACTTGGCCCTTGCTGTCTCTTCCAGTGTCATCTACAGTCACTACAATTAACACTCCAGTCAATATAAACAGTTTGTCTGGGGCTCTTATAAATGAAAATTGCACAGATACCTGTGTATTTGTGCTTGCCATCTTGCCTGTTTGGAAAACTGTTGACTAGAAGGAATCTTGAACAACGACTGGCATCATTAAATCATATTTCAAAGAGCACAAAGAGTTATTACAAGCATCTTTGACTCAGCCAAGATATACAATAACTCTGACATACAGATTCTGAACAGACTGTGCTTTTCCAGAGGTGATTGTTGGCTTGTTTATCTTGAAATGTGGATGTAAGTTAACCATCTGGTCTCATTGTCTACAATGACAGGGATGCTGGCAGCAGTATTATGCAAGTTGCATGTAGTTGGAAATGCTACTAAGAATCTACAGAGCTGTGGTAAAAGTGAAGTAAATAATGTTTGTACACACTTTAAATAGTTCTTAATTATTTAAACTGTGTCAAGGTGCTAAAGCATAACAAGTAAAAAAGCAGTTGTATACACAGTTATTAGCAAAGTACTTATTAGAATGTTCTGTTTTTTAAGAGGTATCAGGCATATAGCAAGACTAACTGGACATTTTGCTCAGTGATGCAACACTAAAAACAAACGTGTTACAATTTGGTGTCAAAAATATCATTTGGTTGTGTATTTTAACACAAAAAATAAAGAGTCACTCAAGAAGCGTAATGCATTTTTAAAATCTCTACTTACTTTCACATAACATTTAAATTGGATAGGTATATATTTTTGAATAGTTGGATTTCTTACCGTGGTTTTCTCTAGGCAGTGCAGTAAGTGATGATGCTCTTTTTCAAACGATAAGTTGGTTTTATTAAGGAAGGCCTGTCCTGCTTCTTTTGAGGCCTTAAAACATATAAAGAAATATTAAATACAAGAATATTTGCACATCATGTTCTTGCTATCTGAATGAAAGGAAATAAAGACACATCATTCACAGTTATAATTTGCAAACATAAGATCACACTGAAATTGTTACCAGACATACTAAGAAATGTATTATTGTGTTGACCTAATTAATCATGGTTCAACTAAAACGAACTTATAATGGCTTTATTCCATACCTTAGGCACTACTCTATCAGTTATGACCATTACCTGCTCAGGTGTATCGGTCAGCAAGCCATTGTGTTTGCGCTGCATATAAGCATTAGCGCTCCCGCTCTTCGCCACTCGAATTCTAGCAAGTCTCGCTTTCTGTTTGGAAAACACACGCCATTTAGCTTTCTATACCGACTGTCTATTTATCAGTCTTTATCGTTTACCTTATAAAAGTTCTAATTAAAGTGAAGAACAAAAACACATGGTGAGAATGAAGCTCTCTCAAAGCTGCACAGGATAAAGGAAGACACTGGCATTAGCCGTTTCCATCTCATTTGCCACAACAGTTTCAATTTTTCTAAATTTGATTGAACACTTAAGCAATCGTAGTGTCAACAACGTGACTTATCCACTTACTGTTAATTTTGTTTGTTGTTTTTTTTTGAATAGCGTGATAATTTTCAGACTTTCAAAGCATGGTGTCAAGACAAAAAAAAAAAAGGCATTTGTACTTTTCAGTTGATCAACCCTATGACAAATTCAATATTTTCCTTATGTTTAATCTTCTGATTCATGGCTAGAAAAAGCCTTTATTTCATTTTAACACAGGCCAAACAAAGACTATAATTCTGATAAAGATGTTCCTTCATGAATCTCCATTGAGTTATATTTAGTTTAGTTTAGTTATTTTAATGATTAGAATAATGGGGAGGTTTATTTGTGTACTGTAACAATTGCTTTGCATAGGTTTGTGACATCACTATCAGTCATACAGATGCAAAAAAATTTAGAGCCTTTAGCCTTACTCTTAAAATCAAGACTGCTAAACAAAAAAAACAAAAAAAATAGAGGAAAATTTGACATTAATGGACAGGGGTTTTGTTTTGGGGCCTTATGTTAAATTCTGAAGTGGTCTAATTCCTTTGGAGACTTAGCTGGTTAACTTGAAAAGCAGACTGTTGGTTTTGGGAATGCTTCTCCACTGGTTTTGCATTTCTGTCCTTGGATACTGGCAGGAATAAACTTATTTGTCTCAAGGGCCTCTTGTGTAAAGTATGGACTACCAGTTCTAAATTAAGAGCAGAGAGCAAACAGTGAGCTGTCATGTGACATTGTATGGTTCAAAAATACATTCTTGGAGGCCTCTGAGGAATGGATGGGAAAAAGAAGCACTTACTAAAATGAAGCATTCTTATACAGTATAGTCAACTAAATATTTATCTTGCATACAGGTTAAATTACTATAAACTGCTGCTAGACTAGACTAGTAAATATACCTCTTAACCCAATTTGAGACATGCAATATAGTTAAAAGTTTATTGTACAAAAAAAACCCCAAAAAACATGAGCTACATTGAATAGTTTGCAATAGACTTTTCTTTCAACCAGTTATCATTTCGTATGTGGCACAAATTAGATTTTATTAAGTGTGAACTGCATTTATATGACCCAATGAAGTCCAAACTGTGTTCAAGAGATCTGGCATTTTGTTATAATGAAAGATTTATATTTTGAAGGGCAGTTCATTAAAATATGTGTCAATGGCTGCAGCAACAAAGCTGGTATGCCTGCATTTTCAGATACTATATCAGATACTGTATCTTACTTCACAAGTATTTTTGGGTCCGTTCCCTTTCAATTCGAAGATGACCACCAACATTACTTTTGGGATACACCTGACTTAGGTAGGTGCTAAATGAGCATTTTATGTCAGAGATGCTGATAGGCCCCTCCGTGGGGTGACATCCTCTGTCCCGCCTACCAACCCGTGGAGACCATTTTCTCTTTTGCCTCTCACCTAAGGTAAGATAAACTTCTGTAGTATTACACCGAGGGTGTTTTTGAAAGAGCTTTTTCTGAGTCGACCGCAGTTCCCTTGCATTCATGCTGGGAGCTGGTTTGCCACTTTCGTGGAATCAGAGGCTGCAATTTTCTAGCTTCTTTCTTGCTCCTTTCTTTCACAGCCTGCCTCACTTGCGTTTCAGGTATTTACAGTATAATCGTAAATCTCGAAAAACTACTCACTTCTAAATCTTTTGTAGTCATTTTTGTATTACTTTAGTATAAATACATGTTAATTTGGATTCATATGTTGTTTTTTTTTCTGACTTTATGTGAACGAAAAGACACACATTTGCCCGTTTTCCCATTGGAAATAGTGATATTTTGAAATATCACTGTCCTTGTCACAAAAGCAAAGTTTGTGGGGAATAATAGCCATTTACTATACTTTTGAGGCATAAGCAATTAGGAAAATAACACTTACTACCCAGGAACAAAACATTTTTTTTTTTTTTTTTGTTACACAGTAGTAGCTACTATGTGTTGTAAATCAAATTACAAAACAGCAACGGTCATTGAAATATCTATATAAATTACAAATTTATATACATTAAAGACACGAAACGAGTCAGAATGTGTATGGCACTGTTGCATTTTAAGTATTGGAATTCTAAGCCCGTTCTCTCACAATTCAATTTAACGCTGTCTAATCTCGTCCTTTCTGCAATACTGAAAACTATAAATTAACATGAAATGATTACTATATTTTATTGTCGAGGATGAATGTTCGTTGCACCACATCTGATCGCCCGCCCTCCGCGGCTCCGCTCGAGCCTTCGCGCCGCGCCCTCTGAGAGAGTTACTAATTTTTTTGAGAGCAGATCATAAAACAGTGATAGCAAGCAATAGCACTTGTGAAGTGCTTTATGAAATGCATGCAGAGATGACCTCTGCAACCTCGCAACCTCATCGCAATCGCAGGACCTTCATGAAGCAGGCCTCAGGGAACTACTTTCTGTGTGCATAAAATGCCAGTGAGTGAAAAAAATGCCAGGGAACTATGTACGTACAATGCCAGGAAATAGAACTACAGTAATCAAATTGCCTGGGAAAATAACTATTGAAGAATTCCAGAGAAGTGAAGACATTTCCTTTTTTTCAGGTAGTGTCATAGTGAGGCTGGCTAAAGTACTAACACTGTTAGCTCCTCCTCATCTTCAGTTAGATTCTCATTCTCATGGGGTTAGCCTGATGTGGATTTTCCAAATCCAAATGAAAATAGATTTGACTGTTGCTTCAGTTTCTTTGACATTTTATTTAAAGTAAGAGATATTTTGAGAAGTTCGTTATTTTTATTTCTTGTGTCGTCTATGCTGATCAAACAAGCAAGTCAGGGAAGTTCAATGGCCTGTAGCACTGCAACACTCCTGCACTGATATTTTTTTAAAAGCTGTATACTTTTTTTAACCCTCCTCCAGCACTGGCACCTCAACACTGCTTTCACCCCTTCTTGTTGGTTTCAAAGTTTTTTAGTTTCTTAATTTTCTTTAAGTTGGCAATAGCTGGGGGTTTTTTTTTTGGTTTCCTCTTTTTTTTCCGAAATGAAAACAATGCAGAATGACTTTGGAGTGATAATTTCATGTTCTACCCTAACTTTATTACTGTGTATTTCATTTGCCATTTATGAAACTGGAAAAGAGATTCTTCTCAATGTGTCCAAACCCCCAAAATATCATCTACAAACAGAATGTATTCTAAAGGTTCTCTTTCTGATCTTCTAAGTAATTGTTCTTCCCATTTCCCATGTATGTACTGGCAAAATGCATTCATAATTTAAATCCTATTGCTGTACCATCGTTTTGTTTGTAATTTTTATCAACAAATATAAAATAACTGTTTTCTAAAACTACATTGATCATGTTCAGCACCTCTGCTGTGGGTATTGATATACCTAGTCTATCATCTAGTGCTTTTTGACAAGCTTCTAAAATTTCTTTACGAGGGACACTTGGATACAAGGATTTTACATCCATGCAAAATAAAATTGTATTCTCTAGAAGGTTGTGCTTTAGTGATTCAAGTATTTTTTTAAAAAAATTGTGTTGTATCCTTAACATAGCCTGGTAATTTCTCAA
>NW_024474323.1:0-5000 GCF_017654505.1 Polyodon spathula
TGTGTGACCTAAGTTGTTTTTCTGCTATTTCAGCTATTATGTGTGTTGGCTTATCAATCGTGCTGACTATCATTCTCATAGGGTGATTTTCTGTGTGCATTTTAGGATTTCCTCTTGCTAAACCTGTTCTTGCATTATGTGGCTGCATATATTTTTTAAAATTCTTTTGATATAATGCATTTATTGTATAGTCTCTCTGCAATGTCCTTAACCTATTTTACCAATTTATTGATCCTATTGCTTTTAACTTCTTCATATGTATCTGTAATCTTAAATTCACATTCTACACATTTCATATAGTCACCTGTGTTCATTATCACTATTCCCAATCCTTTATCTGCCAGTCTTATACTTATATCATCATCATTTAACAACTCAGTCATAGCTTGTTCTTCACTATTGGTTAAATTAAGTATACATTTTTTTCTTTAGTCCTACTATAATTTCTTGTCTAACTACTTCAATATACATATCTAACCACTTGTCTCTTCCATCCGGAGGAGTCCACGTGCTTGTACTATTAACCTTAATCCCATGTACATAATTACCCTCTGAATCGGAGCTCTCTTCACTGAAAGAATATTCTGCTAATCTCATGCTTCTCTCCCACTCCTTTAATTTGGTGGCCAGTTTATCTTTATCAATGCATTTTTTTTGTAGGCATAAACTTAAGTCCTTTACTCAATACTGCTTTTTGGGATGTGGTTAAAGATTTCCTTGATAAATTAAATACTGTGTCTTCTGTCTTATCTTCTGTCTTATCTTTAGTGTATTTGGTACTATTTCCATTTCTGGGTCTCCTATCTTTCTGTTCTGAAATTATCTGTCCTAGTCCTGTTTAATTCTCTATTTTGCATTTTATTGTTTACTTTAAACAGGTTTATTTTTACTGCTTTAGATGTATTTTGATTGTCTTTCTTAATGATGGCATAGTTTTCAGACGTTCCTCTGGTTTCAGTGTCTTTAATACAATAACTGAGAAATGGTTATTGTTGTATAAGATTAATTGGATCGTTCTTATTTTTTATAGTTTCTATTGTGCCTTTATATTTAAAACAATCTTTATTCTTTAAGTCTGTGTATATGTGTATGGGCCTATTTAGTAGGTCTTTAAAATAACTATTTATAGACGGGGTCCCCTTGCTGATTACAAACATGCCTTTACCTATAGCAGGCTCGACTGTGTACAAGAGCCACCACTATACTCCTCCGTGCACTGGTCACGCTGTAAAGGAGAAGGAGATGGGGCCTATTTCACTGATCCAAATATAATACCAGTGCTCTTTAATTCTCTTAGTTCCCTACTGGTGTTTACACCCCAGGATGATTAATTGACCCCCCCCCAATTAACTTCACTAAATACAGAGACAAGATGTGCCATTATTTAGATAAATAAAATAGACCCCTGTGATGTCTACGTTCCCCAGCGCTCTTATTTAGTTATGTAATTTATGACAAAAATTGCTTGCAAGTTGTATTGTTTATCTAAAAAGAAAAATGTCAGATGCGAAAGCGCTAAAGCTGAATTTTATGTCATAGTCTTACATGCTACAGGGGAGAATAGAACTAGTACTTGATAACAATGTTTAAAGGGTCCAAAGCCAATGGGTACAACAAGGATAACATGGTGGACAATATTGATGAAATATCTTGTTAACTCGGAAAACATGGACAAAAACAAAAGCCGTTATGTGAAATAGTAGAAGTTGTGTTGAGAATGCTATTACTGTATAAGTGAAGAGAAATGGGGAAAAATGCCATTTAAGCTACCATAAGCAACTGGACAACCAATTTTTATTTAATTTTTGCACGGACCACTAGCATTACTACCTATTCATTGCCGTTAATATAAAAACAGTAATTTCCTGTTGATTTGACCAGGCTGCTTAAGGCACGTTGATAAATGAACCAATGTGTTTTTAAGGAACTTGTCTTAACAAAACACATAAGCACAATTTAAGAAAGGTCAAGCCGTGGTTATCAGTAGACATTAGCCTTTAATCTTGCACTTTTAAGAGCGTCCAAAAGGCATTAAATATTCACTGTAATTAGTTTTATAAATTGTCAAGTTTTCATTTACTGGATTCTGCTGCAAAAATGAAAAGTGCTTACAATTTATTCAATCAATGCACAGAGCAACTACTGTACTGCATTGCTTGTTCTACTCACTGAAGCGCAGGAGATGAAATCTCAGCCATTATTTGCACATTGTTATTTATTTAATTATTTTGTGCACTGTTATTAGAAATATTAAAAAATTGACATTCAGATAAAAGTGGGGGTGGGGCCATTCAGACATGGACGTTGACTTGGCAGAGTCCAGTAAATTAAATCCCTGAATTTCAGTCCCTGAATGAACATAATCAGTAGTGCCAAACAGTGAAAGGGAATTAACAAGAGGTCCCGTGCTGGGTTTATTATGAGTGGTAAAACTGTAACAGTTTAACAAAACACTTTTTTTCAGATATTTAATGTACAAAGTAATACTGTATAACTGCCAACACCAGTCAATCCTTTAAACTCAAGAAAATCTATAAATAATTCAGGAAAAAAAAAAGTCAATACAAATAATGAAATGGATGTTGATCATAAGATTAAGCAAATGTAAACAAGACTGCAAACTACTTTGTTCTGCACAATTTCTTAAATAAATCAAACTGCAGAAATGGCGAAAAGATATTAATACACTTAAACAAGAGGCTTTATTCAGACATACAGCCGATAAAAACATAACCTGCTGCGTCCCAATATTATGTTCAAATTTACATCAAAACATAATTCCTTGTTTTCTATTTACTTACTCCACAGTTTATCCTTTTTATATATCCAACTGTATCAGACCTCTTGATAGTCCAGGCTGTTTACATAGTTTCAGCTGCAACCAAAACCAACAACTTGTGAGACAATCAAGCATGCCTCTGCAAAAACCCCTCCCCCCCAAATTTGTTTTTTTTTGGCCTGTAGTAAGAGTTGATATATAAATATAGCCAAAAGCAAATTATAACATTTTACATATTTCATATTTGTTAGGATTAAGAGAACTGCAAATGGTCACAAAAAGATAGTTCTTTGTCATTGAATGATTGTACTGCACTCATCAACAAGCAATGGGAAGCCCCATCTCCCATGAATTCTGGTTGGCCAGCAAGGGTCAGGAGGAACGGTCCTCGTCGTTCAGACAATTTTTTTGGAGTTTTTTTTTTTGTTTTTATTTTAATTTTTTTTTTTTAAAATGTTCCACCCCCATCCTCAAAATTTTTTTACAGTGTCCAAGGTCTGTGACCCTCATTCTCCACACTATATCTCCTGCTCTAAGAATGGATGTACTAACAGGGGTGTGCAAT
This sequence comes from Polyodon spathula, assembly GCF_017654505.1. NCBI lineage: Eukaryota > Metazoa > Chordata > Actinopteri > Acipenseriformes > Polyodontidae > Polyodon > Polyodon spathula. Next base: position 3,345 of record NW_024474323.1, read on the forward strand.
TCGTATCGTCCGATGCCCAGGACAACAAAATTTGTGTGAGAGACAAAAGTTTTGCAGTTATATTTGCAGTGTTTATACTTCCACCCCTATCAATTCTGATTGGCTAGCTGTGGAAAAAGCTGATCTGGCACTTCCCTTTAAAGCTGCCATTTGAATATAGGTATGTCCAGCAGTAAGAAATAACTCGGCGGTGTGGCTTTAAGCCAATACGTACCGCACACCCTGGAGTGGGTTAATTTGCTTATAAAATGGCTACACTTTTTCTTGAAAATAATTACGCAAAATAGGTTTTTTAAGGAAAAAAATAAGAAATATATTATGTTTCCTTCCACTGAGAAAAAATAGTCCCAGAAGATTGTAACATATATTTTGTACTTTTCTTATTTGCCATTAACATTACATTGAACATTGCCATTTATAGTAAAATTTGAGATGAAATGGAATTTGGGAATTGAAAGCAGACTGATTTCCCACATCTGAAGGAGGATTCACGGAACAGCCAAACACTGCACTGACATCGATGGGAGGGGCTCCTGAGTGTTTGGTTTATTATTTATTTTATTTATTTATTATTGTTATATATTTTGAAGGAAATGATCCTACTCAGGCTTTGTGGTCTTCAAGAGAAGCTGACCAAATTAAATTTTTTTCTGAGGCTGTTTTCACACCGATGGCCAGTTACTGGCATACTTTTCTTAGATTGTAAACCAGCATTACATGTATGTGGACTTCAACTTCAACTTCCGTGTCAGTTTGTGCAGTGCTGCAGTCCTTCACGTCTGCGGCGAGCTCTTTAGAATTCTATTCCGAACCCGACCTTGTTTAAAAGCCCAACGGTTGTGTCAGCAGAGAGCAGGAGAGATTTTAATTTTGTTTTAAATGTATTCCTGAAATCAGAGGGTAGTGGTGAGATTTATCTGTTGTGTCTAGTCAATTTTATAAGGCGCTATTTAGTTTAATAAGTAGATGCCGCTGCTGCACATACTGTATATGTTACATGCTGAGTGAGACTTGAGTGGTGATTTCTCAGATGGCTTTTGATAAGTGTTACTGCTGTTGCTTGCCTCAGAGTTTTCTTTGTTCTGTTCTCGGACTAAGTAAATACCACAGTATAGTTGCCAATTTTTTCTGTAATTCTTAGTGACAGAGATGCAAAAAAAATGATTTTTGAGTGATTTAAATGCTATTTCAGTTGTATGTTGACATTTTTTTTTACCTGCAGAAACACTGTTTAGATAATTGTTACTATTAAGGCATAGTAATATTAATAGATCTGGTAAGTAAGTTGGTCTATGATGTCATAGCCGTGCGGTAAGACAATTATTATCACACTGGCATGTGATATTGTTCAGCCAATCACAGCACTTTAGCCAAGCCATTTTATGATGTGCAGCTATGCCACTGGAACTAGTTCTGCCATTTGGTGCTACTTGTGTTTGTACTTCATAAATGCTCAGTTGGTAGATATTCTATATTTTATGCTGAAACATCTGTCCAATTGTGTGGGTTTACTATTAAAAAACAGTAACTTGAAAAAGATTGAACAGTAAAAAAGAGGTTTAGCGGCGCTTCTTAGCAAGCAAGCAAGCAACCATTTTTTGTTTGGTGGTGGTGGGGTGAAACAACACACACAAAAAAAAAAAAAACAGTAAAAAA
>NW_024474324.1:0-2345 GCF_017654505.1 Polyodon spathula
AAAAAAAAAAAAAAAAAAAAAAAAAAAAAAAAAAAAAAAAAAAAAAAAAAAAGTAGCTAAGGATCTTTTTTGTAGCACAAACAGTGTTGGTATAATTATATACTGAAATACCAGTCTTGTATAACAGTACATGTGGGATTGGATTTAATAAAAAAAAAAAAAAAAAAAAAAAAGGAAATAGTTTCTGTGATAATAATACAAACGGGAGGTTAGGAACCGATATGATCAGGGGCCCATATTACACCTTGTTCTGCAATTAACTCAAGATCCAATAGTTGTTTTGTTCAATTACTGCAGTTGACTAGTTTTTTGTAACTAGGATCATTTTAGCTGGGCTTGGCCAAACCTTAACTATTTTCTTGTTTTCTTTTCCCCTGCTCAGTCTTTGCTTTTCACCAGTGCCAACCTCCCTCACTGGAGAACAAAGCTTGCTCCCAGCGTCTTTCTTCTCTTTTCAGCATTCCAGTCTCCCCATCACGGGAAGTGAAGCTCACTACTCGTCAGAAGTCCAGCCACGCCGACCCCCCTCAGCAAGCCTGGGACAGCTCTGCATTTCATCGATTTCCCAATACGCTATTTTTCATTTCCCCTTGGGGGAAGCAAAGCTCACTTCCCAGCCTTGGAGGCTGCCGTGCCAGCCTCATCTCCGCTAGGGTTGCTCTCTGCAAGCCAAGGGGACACCCCTTCCTCTTTTCTAAGTCAAAAGCACTTTCTTTCCCTTTCAATTCCAGAGATTCTTCCTCCACGCAGCCCTAGCTTCTGTCCTCTCACTATATTTTAACCCCTTAAGTAGTATGAACGTACCGGTACATTCTCCAACTTCAAACTTGAATTACTGAGCTTACAAAATTTTTGGAGGGGGGGGGGGACTCTTGTAATAACACTGTGATCAAAAGACAATTGTGGCACATACCAGGAACGTGGGAGACGTTCTAACTTTACTAATGTGTGTTTATGTGGCAGTGTTTATAGTGTTAAAACATTTTGTCACTCTATAGTGACAATCTTCATAATCTTTATATGACTAAGCTAAGGCTGAACCGAGGTACAAGTCTAAAGTATCTTTCGTATCTGTGATGACCTATGAGTGAAGGACGCGGGGGAGGTGGAAAAATGGGGGGGGGGGGGGATGGGATTATGATTTATGTGTGTCTCTCTTTCTTGCTCTCTGTCTCTAGTTCAGCCCTTTTTTTGTTAGGACGTGTTGTTGTTCCACCCTGTTGTTTATTGTCTACATGTTATTTTTTAGTCAAAACCTTTTCCTATGACTAAATAAAAATATATATTTGTTTTATTTATTTATGGTAAAAATTATTTGTCTGTATTTTGTCAGTATTCATTACATACATACAAACATATAGCTTTCAGCTTGTTTGTACACTGTACTCATAATAATCAAGACATGCGAAGGCCAGGCAAGCAAAAAAAAACTCACTCCCGTAGGGCCAGGGGGGGGGGGGGGGGGGGCAGGGCATTTTAAAACTCACTACTCAAAGAGTTAACGGGGTTATTTGAATGTAAATGTATCTGAAATCCACTTACCAAGTTCTGAGGTATCTCTGATCTCAAGAGCTTGATTAGTTTATGTTCAGCAGTGTCTGATAAATGTGATTTCAGTTCAGTTTATTCAGTTGCAACATTACTCATTATTTTAACGTGCTTAAGCCCTTTTCTCATTCAATTGGACACAGGGTTTTGTACAAATCACAGAAATGCTACTGTCATGAAGTGTTAATCTCACCAAAAGTCAAATAAAATCTGTGCTTTAGTTTGCAATAGGAAAATCAGACTGTGTATGCATATTGAATTAATAACAAATAACAACGGCTACAGTCCTGATATGCCCTTGTAAACAGAATATAATCAGCCAAAAATAATTTTATTGGCCTTCCTTTCATTCAATCTAGCCAGCTAACAAGATATTAAAACCACACTTTGTCTCTACCTACAAATACAATTTTAATATACTAAGAACTTCCATAAAATGTCAGTATTGTTCTGAGTAAAACACAGCACATCATTTATGGTATGGTATGTTACAATATTCTTCATAAACCAAACTCTTTATGATCTAAAGTTTCAGAGATGATGCAAGTCTGATTGGGGGGGACGGGGTGGGACTATTACTTCATCAGCTCCCTTGTAAACCTTTTAATGGCCATTGTACACAACTTGTGTTTTAATATCAAATTAAGTTATTCTGTAATTCCTGAATGTACCACATGCACCCCTTCATCAAAAAAAGAATAGGACAGGTTGAAAATTAGGGCTATATTATAACACAAAAAAAAAAAAACATGTTACATAACAAAATGGTATACATATTCATTTGATTTATAATCCTA